>NW_020664447.1:59027831-59073241 GCF_002925995.2 Terrapene triunguis
CTCTCTCCCTCTGCACAATTGTGAGAGTTAATAAAGCATCTGACTTGTTGTACCCAAACAAAAAGTGAGAACTCAGTTTTTCTCCGACAATTTGGGGGCTCGTCCGGGATGGCAACGCCCGCAGAGGCACCGGCAGTTGCTACGGATCGTTCCCCTTCGAACCCCATGGCGCCACAATAGAGGTAGGAGACCTTTTGAAATCTCTATTGGGGTGTCGGAGGAGGACTGTCCGTGGGGCCGTCTGTCCCTGTTGGGCTCACGCCATCCGAACTTATTGACTGTGCAGCAAGGTCAGATGCTGAGCGGCGTAGGGGAATTGTTTGCCGCCCCCTGTATGCATATGCGAGGTGCATAGGATTGCACCTGTGTTGAGGGGTTGTTACTGCCTCAGCAGGAGGGGTTTTTACCGCCTCATAGTCCGGACAGAGGGGTTGTGTACCGCCTCAAGTGATGCATCGAGGTACTTGGGAATAGTACCTGGAGCAAGATCTTGCTGTGTCTGTGTGTCTGTCTGTGGTGCTGTGTCTGTGTGTGCACCAGTGTGAATTGAGTGTTACCGGAAGACGCCCAGAGTACTCTGCGAAGTCTTTTGGCTAGTGACCAGAACTACTCTAACGCAAGCCCGGTAACTAGAGGATCTTTTAGGAGATCCGACCCACGGTACGCTAACTCGGCCTGGCATCGTCCGGCGAGGAGGCTGCCTGGGTCTAGGAGTGTGTGAGCCCATCTTCCCTCCCCTTTTTCCACTCCGTGTGAGCCACTGACAGTCTGACCATCTCACTGGATGCAACAGAGTATGCGGCGCCGTCTCTCTGAGATTAGCCGACGCTCTTTGCTGAAGGGAGGTGTAGGAGGTCATGGTTACCCTCGTTAGTCTCTCCTGTGTGAATACCCTGTAGGGAGAGATCCTTAGTTTATGTGCCGCTAGCGCGGACAGGGCATCCTCCTCCCTGTGTGTGTGATTGGAAAATGGGTGGGGGACAGTCTAAGGATTCCCTTTCACCCCCTAAGGGTACCCCAGTTTATTTCATGTACGTACATTATGGTCCTAAAACCTGCAGGTATTTAGAGAATTGGAATCATTACACGCGTGAAAATCCATCTAAACAATGCCCACTAGAAGGTACCTTCAATCTAGATAAGATCATACATCTCAGAGGAGCTTTTAATCACCAAAAAGCCTCTGACACACAATGGGAGCAATTTGTCTATTGAGGAAAGGAACGGGTTAATTTGAAATTCAGCTTGGTCCAGAGATAAAGAGAAAGTTAATCTGCGTTCAAGGTCAAGAATCAATGCAGACCAGGCTAAGTACAAAGAAAAACTGCTTTCGGCCCCGGCTGGCTGTGAAAAAATATAGACATAGTCAAACCAAAGGCAATACAAGTTACAGTGCTGAGATTACATTTGCAAAGCTTAACTGTCCAGTGAGATCCAACAGTCTGCCTTTGCGACCCTGGAGCCGGCGTGGTTTGGGGACGCTGAAGAAGCCACAGGCAGCCGGCCTGGACTGGAATCACTGAAAAGACGCCCCAGGATGTAAAAGAACTGCCCTCCCAAGAGAGGAAGCAAGTTGGAGATTGCACAGCGCCTTCTCTCAACGTTATACACAGACGTGGCCAGTCTGGACGTACGTGTGTGAGTATGAAAGTGTGCCCACTCTCAGACGCAGTAAGTCTGAGAGCCGGAGAGGGATTTAGCATTCCTCTCTCCACCCCGGTTGACCGGGAAGGGTGTCAGGTGGATCTACCCCAGTCGTAGCAGGACTGGGCAATAGAGAAGTTGGAGAAAAGGGAAGAGTTGTGTACTTGATAACTAGAACTGAGCAATTAAGAGCATAGATCATGAACCAGGCAGCAGCTCAACCCTACGCCCAGGGCAAGTTGGAAGCCTTGAGACAGGACTTCCAGGCAGAAAAGGAAGCACTGGCTAAGCAAGTACCGGTCCTTAAGAGACTTGTCAGAATTTAACCATTTGTGTTTGCATATGCTGTAAGAGCAGTGTGTTTGCCACAAGAGAAAATTGAATAGTTAAACGCCAATGGGCCATGCGTTTTGCCCAAGTGGCAAGCCTCACGAGGGAGGACTCGGGTAGCCTTGTGAGTAAGAATGTTTAAGAGAAGAGACCAGGAAGGGTGTGGGCTAGTTGAGAAGTGAATTGGTAGTGAAATCTAAATTGGTAGTGAAAAAGCCGGTGCCCATGGAAGGGACGGTTAAGCGAGAAAAGCAGGATCGGGCCCAAGCGGGCAGGCAACAGATAGAGAGATTGGAAAACAGGTTGGAAATTTTGAGGGCATAGTGGAAGGAAAAGAGTAATTAATTATAAGCATGGGGATTTCAAATCCCCAGGACAATAATTGGAATGGTAAAATCTGAGTTGATTGGGTGTTGTTTTGGGAGACAAGCAAGTGATTTAAGAAAAGAGAGTGAGAAGTTAACTCTGTAGTTGCTAGAGGGAATCAAGCAGTGAAACTTGGTAGGAATGTCTAAGTAATTCAGGCAAGAGGTTATTTAAGTGGAATTATTCGACTATGAATACGTTAGTCTAATTTGCTGAAGAACACTCCTGCTGTGTACAATCTGTGTTTTATAAGTTTGAGATGAATTGGTATTGTTTTAACGTTGCAAAACTGAGAATACTTTTGCCAGACACAGGAAACTAGTGTTGTTTAAGGTATTTAGCATTTAATCCTTAAGGTGACTTAATGCTTTACAAGATTTAAAATGTTTTAACTAAAGACCAAAGGTTGTGGCTGCAGCAGGGTAGTCAAAGCCAGGAGAATAAAAGATTTGAATTTGTTTTTGGGTAACAAAATAGCAGATAAAAGATCTGGTAAAAAGAGAGAGAAGGACAGTGCCCCTGGCTCTGTGTGGTCGAGCTGTCACTTTACTAGGGGTGCATAGAGATTTTGTAAGCACAAAAGAAATAGTTACACCTTGTGTAGAAATTGATGTGGCTAGTGTTGTGGAAATTGAATTGTGGATAGGATGTGCATTTTCCCCAGAACATGTGCAGTGTATATTGTAGCAGAGGTAAAAGAAATGCAAACCTACCAATATAGGTTGTGTTGTCTTGTTCAGATCACTGTGTGTTTGAAAGCAGAAGTTAGAAGTAAAAGGCAATCAAAAGTCTGGGAAAGTTAATTGTGTCCCTTTTAAAGTAAGAATTTTTAAGCTGTGGATAGCTTTGGATCTGGAAGCAAGCCAGAAAGCATCTGTATTAATGCAATTTTCTAACTAATAAGGTAGAAGCCACTGAAACCTGGGCTGCCTATGAAACAAATACAAGGAAATATGGGGTAATTCCTCTGTTTTGCCTGAAATCAACAAGAGTATGTGTATATAAAGGAAATATATTAAGCAATGACTGACTACCCAGAAGGGGTAGACCTCTGTTCTTTTGTCTTTCAGATCATCAGAGAAAACGGATGCCAGCTGAACAGCATTCAATGTACCATGCATTTACTGGTACAATAGAAATTATTTTTGTGTTCTTTGTCCTGTCTTGTGGTGTTTGTCTTGTGGCCAGAATTGTTGGGTTTAATATTTTCATAAGACAATCTAGTTCAAAATTAAATAGAAGGGTTAAATCAAAAAGCAGATACTTGTTTTGTTCAACTTGGAATACAAAGTGTTTGGATAAATCAGGAAAACGTGATATACTAAAGTCTAATACATTTGCTTAAGTAAGAAAAAGAAACTTCATTGGCCAGATTTTTTTAATTGAAAAATTGTTGTTAAAATTTGCATATCAACAGTCTTTGGAAACAAGGACATGGAAGGTTAACCCACTCCCCATATTGCCCATGGGATCCTTCTGGCTACCTCAGATTTCTAGCCAGAGGGCTGGGGAGGGGGGGAAAGCGATTGGACACCTGAGGTTGTACCGAGTGAACTCCTCAAAAGTGGGTGTGCTTGTCCCGGTTTGTTGCTCCAAAGCTCTGTAATAAAGTTATTTTTACTGGAAGAGTGTACATGGCATACATTGAATAATAAGACTAGTGTACTGTAATGTGTATGTGTTCATTGTTGGGAAAAAGTGTATAAGTGAAGAGTGAAAGTTTCCTTTGTAGGTTAAAAGAAGCCGAGAAAGGGAGAAGAGGAAAAAGCACGGAATGAGTTAATTGAGGAAAAAATAGCTAGCAAGCTCAGTTCAAAGATAAGACCTGGCTGACAGCCACAAAAAAAGGGGGGCCTGAATGTGCCCAAGCAACTGAGATCTGCAGAACACTGCCAGGCACTAATGAAATGTGTTAGGTTTCTTTTCTCACAGATAAAAGAAGTGCTCCCCAAAGACCCTAGCAGCCCTGCCATTCATTGAAACAAGGAGACTGAGTCTACATAAAAGTCCATCAACGAAAGACTGCTTTTGGCTCCACACTGGAAAGGCCCTTTCCAAGTCCTGTTAATCACCAACACCGCTGTAAAGTGCCAAAGACTGACTGCCTGGACCCATGCTTCTCACTGTAAAAAGACCCCTTCACCTCGAGAGGGCTCTCCAACTGATAAGCCTATTTCTCCTTCTAGCCCTGCTGTGCCTCCTGGACAGCAGGGAAGGAGGACAAGGTGAAGTGCTAGTAACCTCTCCCTTGTCCACTGACAGACCTACTGTGCCTTTGGATTTTCCTAGAAGAAGCAAAACCATTACAGGGTGATGTGCTAGTAACCTCTCCCCTGTATGATGCTAAACCACACTGTTTCAGGAAAAGAGAAGAAGGAACACTTGCTTCATTGAAACCACAAAGTCCAGGGATTCCTGACTACAAGAGACATTAAGAACTGACCCTGGTGAAGAAACAAAGAATTATACACTGGCAGGAAGAAACTTGTGGGACCCATGCTTGGGAACGTGGTATTGATTGGATTTTGGGGTTTATTCTACAGGCTGCTCCCTGTGTTTTGGATAAGTCCTTCAGCATGTATTGCCCTCCCTAATTGGATTTTAAATGATAAGTACCAAAGGCACCTTGTTGCCATTGCCCCTGCCATCTCCTCCATTACACTATTACCCCTGTAATACATCCAAATACAGACAATGCCATATATTTGATAAAACCAATGGCCAAGGCCTTCACACTTTAGTGATTTATTTAAATATTGTTTTAAAAATATATATATATTTTTAAGGTTCGGGATATCCCATATAAGCGAACAATTGAATGGAAAAGAATGGATCAGTGGAGATAAAAGTATATGATATCACTACCAGTGAACCCCAAGAATCTGTAATTACAATTGATGGGTTCTATAGTGAATGTTCCTGGAATTTGCACTGTGTTAAATGAGAGAGGCCCTTATTGTTATTTGGTCACCCAATTAGTGAACAATTAAACGAATACCCAAATTGCTCACAGGGGGCTGCCATTAGATTAGCACAACAGAGGGCTTGGGTTATTTCTTCTAGAAAGAAGAGAGATTTGACCGGATCCCTGTGGGATGGGGCCAATAGTGCAGCAGCAGTTTGGAATATTTTTAAGAACCAAGAACATGATGAGAAATTGGGGCAACTAGAGAAGGCCATTGGCCTTGTTTCTGGAGCACAACTAACCCAGGTACAGGCTGGAGTTGGTGAGTTACATGTTATTTCCGCCCTTAGTTCAATGACCCAGAAGTTGCTGACAGAGATGGTATTGAATATCACTGAGACTGGGAAGGCATTGCAGTGGGATCTAGCATGTTCAGAGATTCAGGATTTCCTGAATGACCAGCTGATGGCCATTCGGAATGATCTAGAACATCAGGCTTGGCCCACTGCCCTTACAGACACATCAGGAGTACCATCTGATCTGTGGCCATGGAGACATACTTGGAAACTTTCTGGATGGAAGTGCGGACGTTCTCAATGCTCCTTCCAAGCATATGGACCGGTAAGGGGGGTGTGGGCTCCCACATACCGAATCCTGCCGGGTCCATGGGGAGGATGCATGTGGGATTGGGTAATTCACCGAGACATCTGGGAAATTAGACCTCCTGGTATGCCCAATCGATTTTTAGTCAGTGCTCCTGGGATTACACCTGACATTTGGATGGGGTTAGGTAGTCTATGGACATTTTGGCCATTAGAACCCCCACAGCTTCAGTATATACGTAAACTGAAGCCAGGAGAAGTTGTCACTGTTTATGACTACGTTTGCTGGGAGGGTAGGGGACAAGGAACTACCCTGACAGAACACTTACTTTTTCAAGATATGATAGCTGTGTGTATGTTAATGACACCACATTACAAGACATGCATTTTAATCTCATTACCACTGCAGGCAATCATATTATTTACTGGCCTGCAGATAGAGTTTTCCAAGTAGCCCTTAGGTTCCAGATACCCTTTAATTGGACTAGTTTAGTACCTGATAGATTTCAGAATTTGTTTTCACTGTTACCAGAGATTCAGAAAATCTCTGAAGTACAAGGGCAAATTCACATGCTTCAAAATATATATCAAGTTGAAAAGTATGCTTTCCAGACAGCTTATAGAGTATCCACTTTATGTACTAAGTATGATGTATTGTGCTTTATGACTAAGACTGTACAACAGCCCCATTATATTATTGCTATGGGAATGTTATTGCTTGTGTTGTTATTAGTTAGCTTAGGATTATGTTATTATTGTTGTAAAAGATGTAATAATAGTAATACCTTTCATGTTTATACTAATCATGCATTGTCAAGACATCCAATCAGAACCCCTAAGATTGAAGCATCTGATGTAGAATCTGAAGTCCAGGACTTGATGCAAATAGAGGTTTGAGAATGCTTGTTGTACTAGAAGTACAAAAGGGGGGGTTGTGGAAGCAGAAACAGAACTGTCAGAAAAGAACTGCAATGCATGACAGTTTGTTAGCAAGAGTCAGGCTAACTGTAGCCCTGATAACGCGAGATTTGTAGAAGCGAGGATTGTGTGAGGTGGGTGAGAAAGAACTGTGTGAGAAGTTATTGCGACCTTGTGTAGATAATATGGAATGTAGACTAAGAGTCTACATTAGTGAGCAAAACAAGATATCAGAATGACCTATGTATAAACAAAATGCAGTTGTTGCTCATTATTGTCTGTAACAAAAAGGTATAAATGCTTGCTGTAATTGTTTACTGTTGAGAGAGACCTGCTTAGCTCTCTCCCTCTGCACAATTGTGAGAGTTAATAAAGCATCTGACTTGTTGTACCCAAACAAAAAGTGAGAACTCAGTTTTTCTCCGACAATTGTTATGTCTCAGAGGACATTTATTTTGTTTCTAAAAACTGTAGGAGGATTAGGTTCCAGCTTTTAGAAGATGATTTTGCTAAACTACTGTAAGCACTGGTGTAACCCTGGGCTTGATTCTCCTGTCACATCAGTTTTACTTTGACGTGAGTACACTGAAGTTCTCCCAACTTAGGGCCCGATCCTGAAAACAGTCAGGCACATGAGTAACTTTACTTATGTTAATACTAGTAACGTGGGTAAAAGTACTCATCTGTGTTAGCAGAATCATGTCCTAAAAGTGGTGTAACTGAGGGGAAAACTGGGAAATAGATTTATATTTATGGGCTATGATGAAGCTAACAGGTTTCTTGAATTCTAAATTCCTGTCTTCACCAGACCAAGATGAGTACATTGAGATAAGTGATGATTTACAATCTGTATAACAATTTCTCCTAACTTCCTTATCTTTTATTCAGTTAGTCTTCCCTCTAAGAAGAAACAGTTCTACCTTGAAAGTTTAATTTACAATGAGAAAATTGTCATTGACCATCTAGAATGCACCTCAGCATTGCAAGCTATTTTATTTAGTTGTGATCACTAAATATTGCGTTATCCTTTTTCAGTCAAACTAACTTTTTTTTTTAATAGACCAACAAAGAATTGTTTTCTTTCTTGAAAAAGACTCAATGACTGCAAGCAAATATAACAAGGTAGGGGTATAAATTTAGAGCAGCATGTGAAAAGTGTTAGTGGTTAGTCATTGAGAAATGCATACCTTGAATTTCTAAACTGGTGAAAAAAATCTGAAATTAACACTTTAATTTGGCTTGAAATCGGATTAAATGTATCTGTCTTTGTACACATGGCAAAAGTTTTGGTTCACCCTATGGCATAAAATAAATGCACTACCCTTGTACTGACAACAAAATGTGACCTTTTCCTGAAACTTCTAGAGTTATTGGTTACCTAAATGTCAGTTTGTCTCAGATCACAAAGTTTGCTAGTAACTCATGTGAATCAGATGGCTATTTCTTTCCCGCAGTGGAAGAATAAGATCTGTGCAGTTTGAAATCATAATGAAAAGTCTTTGTTTCAGATCATATATATTGAGGCTGTGTTGCAATCAGGTAAGATGAGGCAATCAGGAACTAGTCTTTAGTGCCCTTGAATGGTGTAGAAATCTTCCATCAATTATCACAAGTCTAAAGTAATTTGCTTTGAACTATAGAAACTTTCATTCTTTAGGGCCAAATCCTGACCCATATTTACCTGAGAGTCAAGGAAACATTAGCCCTTTATTCTCACATAGCCCATTGTAGAGCTAGGTTGGTGCGGAAGCAAACTGAAGAGTCTCTTCACCCCCACCCCGGAAATAGGTTTTATTTAAGAGTGGAACTCAGATACATGAAAACACAACAATTACAACTCAGAACAAAATCTTCTGTTGTGTTTTCCTTCCCAGAGACAGATTTAAGATTATTGCTGCTACCTCAGCATTTTTAAAGGTCGACTCTTCAGAAGGACTATTCACCCATTCTGAGCAAAGTTTGTTTACATTTACAGGAGATAATGCTGCCATCTTCTTATTTACAATGTCACCAGAAAGTGAGAACAGGCATTTGCATGGCACTTTTGTAGCTGGCATTGCAAGGCATTTACATGTCAGATATGCTAAACATTCATATGCCCCTTCATGCTTCGGCCACCATTCCAGAGGTCGTGCTTCCTTACTGATGACACTCGTTGAAAAAATAATGCATTAAATTAAATTTATGACTGAATTCCTTGGGGGAGAACTGTATGTCCCCTGCTCTGTTTTATCTGCATTCTGCCATATATTTCGTGTTATGGCAGTCTCAGATGATGACCCAGCACATGTTCATTTTAAGAACACTTTCACTGCAGATTTGACAAAACGCAAAGAAGGTACCGATGTGAGATTTCTAAAGATAGCTACAGCACTCGACCCAAAGCTTAAGAATCTGAAGTGCCTTCCAAAATCTGAGAGGGACGAGGTGTGGAGCTTTCAGAAGTCTTAAAAGAGCAACTCTCTGATGTGGAAACTACAGAACTCGAACCACCAAAAAAGAAAATCAACCTTCTGCTGGTGGCATCTGACTCAGATAATGAAAATGAACATGCTTTGGTCCCCACTGCTTTGGATTGTTATCGAGCAGAACCCGTCATCAGCATGGACGCATGTCCTCTGGAATGGTGGTTGAAGCATGAAGGGACGTATGAATCTTTAGCGCATCTGGCATGTAAATATCTTGCGACGCCAGCTACTACAACAGTGCCATGCAAACACCTGTTCTCACTTTCAGGTGACATTGTAAATAAGAAGCGGGCAGCATTATCTCCTGCAAATGTAAACAAACTTGTTTGTCTGAGCGATTGGCTGAACAAGAAGTAGGACTGAGTGGACTTGCAGGCTCTAAAATTTTATATTGTTTGTTTTATTTTTGAATGCAGTATTTTCTGTAAAGAATTCTACATTTGTAAGTTCAACTTTCATAATAAAGAGATTGCACTATAGTATTTGTAATGAGGGAATTGAAAAATACTATTTCTTTTGTTTTTACAGTGCAAATATTTGTAATCAGAAATAAATATAAAGTGAGCACTTTACCCTTTGTAGTCTGTGTTGTATTTGAAAATGTAGAAAACATCCAAAAATATTTAAATAAATAGTATTCTATTATTGTTTAACAGTGCGATTAATCACACTATTAATCACGATTAATTTTTTTTAAACATTTGACAGCCCTAATAGAAAGTAAATTTTAGATTTTTCTACAATTGTTTCAGTTGTTGGATTCAAGAGGTGGTAACAAAGTTACTAATATCTTTCTTTGAGAAGATAACTGATTTTTTAGACAGAGGAAATGCAGTAGATCTAATCCTGGATGTCAGTAAAGCATTTGATACAGTTCCAAATGAGAAATTTTAGTTAAATTGGAGAAGGTGGGGATTAATATGAGAACTGAAAGGTGGATAAGGAACTGGTTGAAAGGGAGACTACAGTGGGTCATACTGAAAGGTGAACTATTAGGCTAGAGGGAGATCAGTAGTGGAGTTCCTCAGGGATCAGTCTTCAGACCAATCTTATTTAACATTTTTATTATGGCCCTTGGCACAAAAAATGGGAGTGTGCTAATAAAATGTGCAGATGACACAAAGTTGGGAAGTATTGCCAGTATGGAGGAGGACCACATGAAGATCTGGATGACCTTGTAAACTGGAGTAATAGAAATGGGATGAAATTTAATGGTGCAAAGTCATGCATTTATGGACTAACAACAACAATTTTTGTTTTAAGTTGGGAACTTATCAGTTGGAAGAGACAGGAGGAGGAAAAAGCCCTGGGTGTATTTGTTGATCACAGGATGACTATGAGCTGTCAATGTGATGCGGCCGTGAAAAAGACTAACATGGTCCTGGAGTGCATCAGGCGAGGTATTTCCAATAGAGACCGGGAAGTGTTAGTACCATTATACAAGGCACTGGTGAGACCTCATCTGGAATACTGTGTGCAGTTCTGGTCTCCCATGTTTAAGAAAGATGAATTCAAACTGGAACAGATGCAGAGAAGATGATCTGAGGAATGGAATACTTACCTTGCGTCTGATGAAGTGGGCATTCACCCACGAAAGCTTATGCTCCAATGCTTCTGTTAGTCTTAAAGGTGCCACAGGACCCTCTGTTGCTTTTTACCTTATGAGAGGAGACTCAAAGAGCTTGGCTTGTTTAGCCTAACCAAAAGAAGGCTAAGGGGAGATATGATTGCTCTCTATAAATACATCAGAGGGAGAAAAACCAAGGAGGGAGAGGAGTTATTTAAGTTAGGCACCAATGTGAACCCCAGAACAAATGGATATAAACTGCCATCAACAAATTCAGGCTTGAAATTAGGTGAAGGTTTCTAACTATTAGAGGAGTGAAGTTCTGGCACAGCCTCCCCAGGGGAGCAGCAGTGGGGGCAAAAAACCTAACTGGCTTCAAGATTGAACTTGATAAGTTTATGGAGGTGATGGTATGATGGGGCTGCCTACAATGGTGTGTGGCTCATCAATGTCTGCCTGTAGCAAAAGTCCCCAACGTCTGGAGATGGGACACTAGACATAGAGGGGTCTGAGTTATTACAGAGAACTACAGTAGCCATACTTGAACAAAAAAAACTTCAGAAACAGACTTCAAAGAGAAACTGCAGAACTAAACTTCATTTGCAAATTTAACACCATTAATTTGGGCTTGAATAGGGACTGGGAGTGACTGGCTCACTACAAAAGAAGCTTTGCCTTTCCTGGAATTGACACCTCCTCATCAATTATTGGGAGTGGACTACATCCACCCTGATTGAATTGGCTCGGTCAACACTGGTTCTCCACTTGTGAGGTAACTCCCTTCTCTTCATGTGTCAGTATATAATGCCTGCATCTGTAATTTTCACTCCATGCATCTGAAGAAGTGGGGTTTTTACCCATGAAAGCTTATGCCCAAATAAATCTGTTAGTCTTTAAGGTGCCACCAGACTCCTTGTTGTTTTTGTGGATACAGACTAACACGGCTACCCCCGATACAGAGAATTTTTTCCCAGGTATCTTCCTGGTGAATCTTGCCCATATGGTCAGGGTCTAATTGATCACCACATTAGTGGTCGGGATTTTCCACTGGATCAGACTGGCAGAGACCCTGGTGGTTTTTCGCTTCCTCTGCAACATGGGACATGGGTCACTTACAGGTTTAAACTAGCGTAAATGGTGGATTCTCTGTAACTTGAAGTCTTTAAATCATGATCTGAGGACTTCAGTAACTCAGCCAGAGGTTAGGGGTCTATTACAGGAGTGAGTGGGTGAGGCTCTGTGGCTGCAACATGCAGGAGGTCAGACTAGATGATCATGATGGTCCCTTCTGACTTTAATAAGGGTATCTGAGAAAGAATATACATTACAATATTAAACCTAACCAGTGCCCCTTAAGTGACTTGCCACAAGATGTCAGAACATTAGAGCTGAGTGGGTCTAATATTTAATTTTCTTTCTTTATATAGGAATTAAATACAATGCTCCTGTCAGAAAATTTCTAAGTTATTATCTTCAAAAAAAATTCGAGTTTTCAGTTGCCTAAGTAGCCCCTGGAATCACTGCTAAAGTTGCCCCCCACGCCAAAAAAAATCTGAAATGGTGCCCCTGTGGGCATGCACAGAATCCCCTCCACCCCCCATGGCACCATTGGCTTGACTAGAGCTGCCCCTCCCAATATAGAAGTCAAATTACACCTATGGGCATCACAGAGATGAATGTGGGCCCAGAACACTGATAACCCCATGCGGAACTACTAACTATGGTTTGTAACCTGTCCTTTAAATCATCTTCTGTACCCAATGACTGGAAGATAGCTAATGTAACGCCAAAATTTAAAAAGGGCTCTAGAGGTGATCCCGGCAATTACAGACTGGTAAGTCTAACATCAGTACTGGGCAAATTAGTTGAAACAATAGTAAAGAATAAAATTGTCAGACACATAGAAGAGCATAAATTGTTGGGCAAAAGTCAACATGGTTTCTGTAAAGGGAAATCATGTCTTACTAATCTATTAGAGTTCTTTGAAGGGGTCAACAAACATGTGGACAAGGGGGATCCAGTGGACATAGTGTACTTAGATTTCCAGAAAGCCTTTGACAAGGTCTCTCACCAAAGGCTCTTAAGTAAATTAAGTTGTCGTGGGATAAGAGGGAAGATCATTTCATGGATTGAGAACTGGTTAAAAGACAGGGAACAAAGGGTAGGAATAAATGGTAAATTTTCAGAATGGAGAGCGGGGTAACTAGTGGTGTTCCCCAAGGGTCAGTCCTAGGACCAATCCTATTCACCTTATTCATAAATGATCTGGAGAAAGGGATAAAAAGTGAGGTGGCAAAGTTTGAGATGATACTAAACTGTTCAAAATAGTTAAGACCAAAGCAGACTGTGAGGAACTTCAAAAAGATCTCAGAGGGTGGTGATGGACGGCAGGAGAGAGATCACTTGATCATTACTTGTTAGGTTCACTCCCTCTGGGGCACCTGGCATTGGCCACTGTCGGTAGACAGGATACTGGGCTGGATGGATCTTTGGTCTGACCCAGTACGGCCGTTCTTATGTTCTTATAGCAGTTACAGGGAAACGGGAACCAGAACCATAGTCCATGTAATTTTAAAAAGAAAATAAACCTGGTAAAAACACAACTATCTCTTCCCCACACACACACACTTAGAAAAATTTTAAGGTCACACTCTAGTCACCCTCTGAGAGCTGAGCTAATCACAGCTCAAGGGAGGGAACGTTATAAATACAGGAGTTAAGACAGCCCTGTGGACTCAGTGGCTGATCAATGCAGGGCCAAGAGATGTGCTGCTGTGAGGGCTGAGTCCCAGTCCATGTAACACTTTGGATACAAGCTACTGCCTTCTGTTTTACCTGAAACTGAGAGGACAAGTCAGCTACGGACCCGAGGATTGGAGGAGACCCAGTCTATGTGTGTGCTGACAGCATTCTGAAGTGTTTGAAAGGATTGAGATATTGCCACGTCGTAAGCTATGAAGAGTCTAGGTAACACACATGACATACTATGGTCACACACCATCAAGACTGAAAAGTCATCCCTGAGAAAAGATCATAGGGGAAGGCATTGTGATGTGTGTGCTAAACGATAGAGAATATTATGTTGAAACCATATATGTGAATGACTGTAACAGAATCAAAAAGAGGAAAGTCTGTATAAGGAACACCAGCAGATTTACTGTCTAACATTTGTTCAAAAGTTTTATAATATTCCAAACACTATTTACAATATTTGATTCTATTTGCAATGTGTTTTGTGTGCATTAAATGTTTTATTACAAAAATGTCTGGTGCTGCCTCTTTGAAGTTGACTGGGGACTATCAACATTTATTTGTCAGGGGTTTACATACAATTACCCTAAGGTTTAACTGTTGCTTTCTGAAAAGACAATACTCTGGTCTGTGCTTCTGCAAAGAGTTAAGCTGAGATGCAGAAGGAAGGAAAGTGTATAGTTATTTAGAATATTGTCTGAGCATCCCCATCCCACAGTACATAGACTTAGTGATACCAGCAAAAGAGTACTTTAGCCAGGATAATTTATTTTACTCAGGGAAGTGGTAGAAGTCTATATCTGGAAAACACACATTTTTGCTGCTATAAACTGCATCTACACTAGGAGGTTTTGCCAGTATAGCTATACCAGCAAACCTTTTCTAGTGTAGATCCAGGATAGGGCTCTGGAGCCAAAGACAATAGCCAGGCCAGAGCACTCTGGCTCTGTGCAATGGAGGCCCTGAATTTAGCCTTTACAATGGATGTGAAACATAGTTTAACATTTACACTTGCAATAATGCTACAATCCTTAAAGAAAAGGTAGCAAGTCTTCAAGTATTGACTCATTTTTTCCTCTAAGGCCAATTGCATATCCAAAAAGGTTTTAAAACATCTGATATATTATCACTACTGAATATCAGTTTGTCATGGATATTAACAAAGAGGCGGAAATCTTTGTCATGAAAATTTGCATAGTCACACTGTTTCTTTATCCACTTGGATCTGTTTTCAAAAGTGAATAAAAATGTAAATAGCGACCTTATCCCCAACTGTCCTAGTACAGCTTCCATATTCCTAACTAATTAATAATGCATCTTGATGCAGATAGTGATAATTTATGTATATTCAGGATCCAATCCTCCATTATGCAGATAAGAATAAATGATTAGACTGAGTGAATTTTAAGTATTTTCAACTTAAAGTTAACATACGTTGGCTTGTGACATCATATTTTAACTGTTACCCCTTTTTGTTGGTTAGATGTCATTTTGAATCACTTTTTCTAGTTTTCCTTTTATTCTCTCATGTGTTTGAGAGTCCTTTATGACCCAGGCAGTTCTATTTCTTATGATAAAATGTGTTCATCCTGCAATATCTTTTTTTTTTCTAAATTCAGTGTCTGCCCCTAAATGTCTGCCATGGAAAGATAATGCTTCTAAGTTAATGGCAGCAGTGTGCTGAAATCTTTATGCATAGAGAAGAGATTTGAGCCTCTCTTGAAATATCAAAGCTCTTTTTGTCTAATTGTGTATTCCTTTCTCCTCTGTTTCCTTTGTGATGTTGCAGTACAGTATGCTGTAAAACACTCTGATGGAGTCTTGATTGCCCTCAGATGTATTATTTTCAGTTCTAGGGAGGGAGGGGGCAGGCAAGCCCTGAGAAATATGCCAATTTCCCTTCTCTACAAAGGATTAGGTTCAGATGCAGTTTAGATCAATTGCTTCTAAGACTGATTTTTTTAAAAAACCTTTTAACACCACTGAGATGATTCATAACTGGGATCAGACCAGAAACTCTTTTCTTCGTTTAAAACCACAACTGGTCCAGTGGGGTCATCCCTTATCATTTGAAGGGAGTGACTCAAATTACAGCAGCCCACAGGTACTAGCTCTGTGTTCTGGTATACTGGTGCTACTCCAGGCCTATCATATTAGTGCAATGTACTGACTAAGTTAAAGGCATGCCACTGCCCAAAGTGGATGGAGTGGCAGCAGGGGTGTGCACAGGAAGAAAAATTTGGCCGCTTTTGGAGGAGCTCACTCTACTTGCCGCGGCCCCAGGACCGGAGGAGCTGGCATCTCCCACCCCAGCCCAGGGCCAGAGGAGCTCGCTCCCCACAAGCAGCTGGAGGAACTGGTTTTCCACTCCGCGGTACCAGGGCCAGTAGAGCTGGTTCTCCCCTCCTCACCCTGCAGCTGCTGGAGCTGCTCTCCCCTGGCAGCCAGAGGAGCTGGATCCCCCCCGGCCCCGGAGCTGAAGGAGCTATCATCTTCTGCCCCGGCCCAGGGCCAGAGGAGCTAGCTCTCACTGCCCTGGAGGAGTTCTCTGTCCCCACTAATTGGCCCCATTTGCATGCTCCCCTGAGTGGCAGACCTGCTGAAGTGATTTGGTTGACCTCTAGAAGTAGGCCTACAACTTATAAAATCTCCTATGTATAGTAGCGTTAAGTCAAGAGATAAAAAGCTTGAGTTTATGGAGCTAAAAACCCTGGGTTCTTTCCCTGATGCCATGCATATACTTAACAGGTGAAAATGGTGCCCCTTGTTTGTAGCCCCACATTATTTACAGCTGGTTGTGGGTATATATATATTTATATTACACTCAGCCCTGGCTCTGAGAGCACGCAGCCTGGGTTAAAGAGGAAGTAGAGACACTCAGGTTGCATACATATCTGGCCATAGCTCTGACCCAATTCACAGTGACTTCTGGGAAAGGATAATTTTATAAGTTTCCTGGCTGAATTCCTCCTTCAAGCAGAGAACAGCCAGAAACAAGCCAAAGGAAGGGAACAGAGAAAGATAAAACAGAGATGGGAGAAGTGTACTCTGCCCAGCATCTACCAGCAGTAGTTCAGGCCATCCTCTCTCCAATTTAAATATTAGTAAGAGAAAGACAGGAAAAGGAGTAAGAGTCCTTATTTTGAAGGTCCCTACAGCAGGGGACACTTTAGGTCTTCTTGTGATAATGAAGGTTGTGATTTTAAAATGAGTCAAAGTGAGTTAGATGCCTCAAGTCCACTAACGTCCAATGGGAGCCAAAATTCCCAACTCCCTCAGGCTCATTTTAAAAACCCAGCTCAACTGGCTATTACTGGAGATAGGCAAATGGATTTTTCGGTTCACTGGCAAATTCCAGAAAAAATGTTTAGGATTAAAACAACTCAAAAATTCATAATTTTTGGCAAATTGAAAAAAAATTCATTATGGGTTGAACAAAATATTTTGTTTTGATTTTGAGCATTTCATGATTTTTAAAAAAATCAAAATTAAAGGAAATTTCTAAATGAAGTAATTTCAAAAAGAAAAATCAAAACATTTCATTCCAAAAATGTCAAAACCAAACATTATATGAAGTTTAGTTGTAACCGTGTCTGTCCCAGGATATTAAAGAGACAAGATGGGTGAGGCAATATCTTTTATTGGACCAACTTCTGATAGTGATAAAGAGAAGCTTTTGAGCTACACAGAGCTCTTCTTCAGGCAGGGAAAAGAGTGTCTCAGCTAAATACAAGATTGAACAGATAGTTTAGAATATGTGCTAATTACTTATGCTAAGGGACCATTCAAGGTGAAGTGGCCACTGACATCCTTGTACTCATATGATTACATGCTAAACTATCTGTTCGATTTTGTATTTAGCTGTGACACTTAGTATTTTTCCCAGACCTTTTTTGTCAGAAAAATTTGCCCAGCTGTATCTAGCACTGTAATATTCTTCTGGGTCTCTAACTCTGCCACTAGTCAGATCACTTCAACAACTCTCCCCTCAGATCTCTTCATTCTTTTCTTGTCTTCTGCACCATGTTTGTTCTCCTTGTCTTTACCTTCAAGACTCATCTCCCAACCTTGATTCTGAGAAGCATTTAAGTATATTGTGACAGTTTGGGAAATTTGTCTATATAAAAATTATGAATTCTGGTTAATTTCGTGTAATTGCAGTATCATCGGATGTTCAGTGTATATTGGATCAGCTAACAGGGTTTGTGACCCACCCCTCCCAGACCATGTCTAGAAAGGTGCAACAAGAACCCCTGAGAGTCATTAACCTCAATAGCCTTCCATTCAGATGGGAGTACTCAAGAACAACGAGATGGCTATAGTGTAGGGGAAACTGGTCTCCCCAGTTTGTTTGAAGAGGGTGAGGTTAGAGCAATGGAAAATCCCCAGCAGAAAGAAAAGAACAAAAATTAAAGGGGTAGGGAGTTGCTGTTTAAAAACAGGAAAATGCTAGCTGAGACCTGCCAGACCTGAAGAAGTGAAGGGGAGTTTGTTATAGGAGTCAGGGGAGACACCATGACAAGAAAGAGAAAACTGAGTTGAAGGAATGGGGTCCAGGAGCGGGGGGACTGACAAATCTAGACAACACTCAAGAGTGGTGAAGACACCGAGGGAGGAAATTGCATAGTCTGGGAGTAATGTGTGACTGGTTTAGAAATCCCTCTGCAATATCTGAGAGTTACTTGCTTCAACTGCCATATGTCCCTGAAGAGTTAAACTATAAACCAGAGTACCCATGAGGGTGGCACTTGACACAGTGCCTGAGCAAGTGAGGTGTCAGGCACTCAGGGGAGTTGGACCAGCTAGAAGTGGTACCAGACACAGTGTGTGCCTGGGAAGTGTGTCTGAGAAGCTAGAACCTGTGGTTGGAGCCTGCCCAGACGCAAAAGGAGCTTAGAAGCACAAGTACAGGAACCTGGTGTGCATCCAAAGGGGGGAGCTCAGCCAGGACTGACATACTTGCTTAAGTGAACAGAAAAGAGGTGAGAGAAGCCAATTAAAATGGGTAGATAAAACCAAAATAAACCTTTCCTCCAAACGTTATAATAGTTCTTATGAAATATGGCAAGAATAAGAACAGATAGGGTAACAGTCTTTCAAGCCATGTCAGTACATACATAAACTCTCCAGATCATCTAGTTACATAACCATAATCCATTGTCCTCTTTCTATACATTGCTAGTTACTGTTATCATTGTTCTGTGCCATCCACCATAGGAAGCCAACTTCTATATCACCTTCTACCTCAGACTGTCAAAACAAACAAACTTTGAATAAGTTTAGCTTGAACCAACCCCATGAAGTAGGTATACAGCAGCAGCATCATGTTTACAAGTGAAAAAACTGAAGCATAGTGAGGTAGAATATGTGCAAATGCAGGTTTTAACGATGCAGGGGAAGGGAAAGGAGGTGTGTATTTTTGCAGGCTTACTTGTTACATCCTCTCATATTTGAGGACTTGGCTGCAGAAAATATGAAACATAAAGGCTAGAAGCTGCACTTTGCCCCAAGATCTGATGTTCCTAGCTTTATTTGGTGGTTGTTCTTTATGAATCCACTTTTATGATTCACTTGTGTGACTGCTTGTAAATATATTTTAGAAGTGTTTGGCACCATTCCTTGCATCTCACATAGTTAGCACACCTAAATGCCAGCTACCAACTTGTTTTCTTTTTATTTGATTGAGGATTACACAAGGATAGGCAAGAAGAAAACTTTTTATTGCTGTATTATTAGCTTTGCTTTTCTAAGTTTGTTTTTGGTTTCAAAAACCTGTCAGCAATAGCTACAGCGAAAGTCCACACCCCAGCAGGAGTGACATGTGCATGTGAACTTTCTGGTCTACCTCATGGGAGTTAACTCAATTTTAAATCACTGCAGGAGCCTCTCAGCCTCTATTTTTGTTTTTAAGGCTTGTGCGATCTGATTTGATGGGGAAGGGTGGGCACCCTGAGGGTGATCCTTGGGGTCCATTCCAGTTATTTAGCATCGCTCGCACATTGCAAAGCAGCCAAATTGACACGGTCAGGACTCCTCTTGTGGCAGAGGATCCCCAGCTGGCATAGAGCAAGTGTAGAAGATCTAAGCAACTCCAACCCAGCTCCCAGTGTAAGGGGCCATAGACAGCCACAAATAATTGACAGCAGCCCTGAAGCTGCTATAAGCAATACTAGGGACCAGACCTAGACTGAGGATTGGGGAAACTCAAAGTGGCTTAGAGCAACCTTTGCCCCACAAGCTCTTTCAAGTGTATCTCAACCTCAGTTTGCTCGCTTTACTCTCCAGTGCCTTTCCATGCCTTCCTAAGGTGTTCACATCCTTATAACTTCATCTGCTAGAAACGGTACTGAACGACCCCACCACGTTTTTTTTTTTTTTTTTGGGGGGAGGAGGGTTGAGGGAAGGGGTGGGAGTAGGAGGGAAAGGGGGAGGAGAAAAAGGATTGAAATCCAAACTCAGATTCACACTTTGAAAAGCAACACCTATCTTTGTAATGGGACTACCCATAAAGCCAGATATGAGAGAGGCATCCAGACTGGGGATTTTCAAATCTGGATTAGAATATGAATGTTGTGGCTCAGGCCTGCTTGGCTCAATTCTCTTTCTGCTCTCATCAGCAGCAGTGGAGGATAGTCCCTTATTACATTCTCACACATTTAGTAATTTTAGTCACGAGGATTCGTTTTAATCTAGATTGTCCTGAACCTGTTAAAAAAAGCCATATAGTATATTGCCTGGTGTGTATTTAAAATTACGTAGGGTTGGTCCAGAGCCCATTGAAGTTAATAGGAGTTTTTCAGTGGAAGAAGTGTCAGGTCTAACTGCAAGAGATCTGGTGTGCTGCTACTAAAGACGGCTCTAGATGCAGAGACATACGAAGGAAGAACTCAGATCCAAGTGAGCAACAGTACACGTGTTGTTCACTTCTCTTAATGAAGAGTTATACTTTAAACATACTCAGCTATATCCCTAATGATCCTTTCACAATTCTGAGCTCTGGTAATAGTAGCACATGCACAGCCATTGGACTGTGAGAAATCACAAGAAGGCATTTTGGAATAGGTATTTTGTTTTTAGAATATACAGTCTGCTGGTCTCTTTACTGCACTGAGTGAAGGTTTGATAGATGGCAGCTGGGATGGATATAAACTCCTGTCTTTTAGGAAATCTTGTAATATGCATTAAAAGTAACATTTTCAGAATTTAATTTTATGAGCGATTAAGTCAGAATGAGGCCTTTGCTATTTAACTAGTGTCACAATTACAGGGTGAGCTTCACTTTTGACCTTTTCAGTCCCTCTTGTGTGCACCCTCAGGTGACAGGTCTGGCTTCCTGCCTCTCTCCTTGGTGCAACCTCATGGTCCAGCCACTCCAGGACTGGATCTCTAGGCTGCAGCCCCCATTTCCCAACTACATTAACACAACAACCAACTGGGTCTGGCACCTGCGAGCCCTTTCACTCCAGCATCCTGGGATAACAATGGATAAAAAAAGTGACTCAGAACTCAGCTTCTTCGAAGTATTATTTATTCCTTCACCCAAAGTTACATAGCACGCACAGCAAAGGGTAAAAACAATGAAAGTCTATATGCCTATTTCCCCTTACCTAAACCTTAATCTTTCCCTGTAAGCTTTGCTTTGGTATGGTTCATTCAGCCCAGTTACCTTCTGCAGCATGTGCTCTGACTCTTTCCCCGAGTGTGTCTGTCAGTATGTTGATAACCTACTCATCCCTTCACACCGGAGGCTGGCATCTGTAATTGTCAGATGACGTAGTCATACAACACTCTTCTCATTCCAATATCTCAACAGAATGTTAAAAAAAACCACTACAAGAGTTAGACTTTTTTTAAATCAGCAGGTCTGGATAACTTGCCTCCAAAAAATTTCAAAGACCTGGCTGGGGAGCTCGCTGGAGTGTTAATGTTTATTTTCAATAAGTCTTAGAACACTGAGAAAGTTCCAGAAGACTGGAAGAAAGCTGATGTTGTGCCAATATTTTAAAAAGATAAACAGAATGACCCAGATAATCAGGCCTGTCAGTCTGACATCTATCCAAGCCAAGATAATGGAGCGACTGATAATGGGACTCAGTTAATAAAGAATTTAAGGAAAGGAACATAATTAATGCCAATCAACATGGGTTTATGGGAAATTAATTCTATCAAATTCATTTGATGTCTGTTATGAAATTACAAGTTGATAAAGATTGATAAAGGCAATAGTGTTGATGTAATAGACTTCTATAAGGCATTTGATTTGGTACCACATTATATTTTGATTAAAATGCTAGAAAGATAAATTAACATGGCACACATTATATGAATTAAAAGCTGACTTACCGATGGGTCTCAAAATGTAACTGTAAACAGGGAATCATCATCGAGCAGGTGTGTTTCTAGCAGGGTCCCACAGGTATCTGTTCTTGACCGATTGCTATTGAACTTTTTTTTTTTTTAATCAATGACTTGTAGGAAAACATAAGATCATCACTGACAAAATTTGCTGATGACACTAAAATTGGGGCAGTGGTTAATAATGAAGGGGACAGGTCACTAATACAGAGCAATCTGGATCACTTGGTAAGATAAAATGCACATTATTTGCCTGTATCTAATGCAGCCAAATGTAAACATCCGCATCTAGCAACAAAAAACGTGGGCAATACTTACTGAATAGGGGCTTATTCTGGAGAGCAGTTACTCTGAAAAAGATTAGGAGTCATGACAGATAATCAGCTAAACATGAGCTTCCAGGGCACTATTGTGGCCAAAAGAGCTAATGCAATCACTGGATGTATAAACAGGGGAATATCAAGTAGGAGTAGAGAGGTTATTTTACCTCTGTATTTGGCACTGGTGCAACCACTGCTGAATACTGTGTCCAGGTCTGATGTCTACAATTCAAGAAGGATGTTGATAAATTAGAGAGGGTTCAGAGAAGAGCCACAAGTATGATTAGAGGAATAGAAAACATGCTTATAGATCTAGGCTCAAGGAGCTCAATCTATTTATGTTAATAAAGAAAAGGGACAACTTGATAGCAGTCCATAAGTACCTACATGGGGGGGGGGAAATATTTGATAATGGACTCTTCAATCTAGCAAAGAAAGGTATGACAAGATCCATTGGCTGGAAGTTGGAGCTAGACAAATTCTGGCTGGAAAGATGTGTGACGTTGCACTCTATATGATTTTATGAAAATATGCTAATGAGTGTGAATATAATGTAACTGGAATATGCTTCATGCAAAAGGTCTCTTGTAAGGTATCATAACAAAGCTTATAAACTACTGAGTGTGGTCACCCTATTTGTATGTATGTATCATTCTTG
Organism: Terrapene triunguis; assembly: GCF_002925995.2. Lineage (NCBI taxonomy): Eukaryota > Metazoa > Chordata > Testudines > Emydidae > Terrapene > Terrapene triunguis. Next base: position 59,050,716 of record NW_020664447.1, read on the forward strand.
TATCTGAAACTAGAAATATGAAATATAACTCTGAGGGCCTATTGTAATTATGCAAAGTGTGGGCTATTAATGGTGGTTTGGAATCTTGATGGCTCCCATCAACCAGGACAATTGACTATGGATGGCTCTGTTTGCTTGCAAGCCTTCCTGGGAGTCAGGCTGGGAGGAATGAAGGCTTGGGGTCTCAGAGGACATGTGACCATGTTACCTGGTACTGAAATCCATCTTAAACCTGGTGCTTTTCCATTTAGAAGGAGGGGTGAGGACCCAGAGAGACAAAATATTCCCACCTTGTGCCAAAGCTATATAAAGGAGTGGAACAGAACAAAGGGGGCTTCAATCAGTAGAAATCCCCTAGCTACCACCTAAGCTGAAACAAGGGCTGTACCAGCGGAAATGATTGTGCCCAGACTAGGAAGGCGTCCAGTCTGTGATCGAAGCTTATTGAAACATCCGAGGGTGAGATTTTAATCTGTATTCAGTTTTCTTACTGTACTAGACTTAGACTTGTGTGTTTTATTTTATTTTGCTTGGTAATTCACTTTGTTCTGTCTGTTATTACTTGGAACCACTTAAACCCTATTTTTTGTATTTAATAAAATCACTTTTTACTTATTAATTAACCCAGAGTATGTATTAATACCTGGGGGGGGGGGGGCAAACAGCTGTGCATATCTCTCTATCAGTGTTATAGACAGTGAACAATTTATGAGTTTATCCTGTATCAGCCTTATACAGGATAAAACAGATTTATTTGGGGCTTAGGCCCCATTGGAAGCTGGGTACCTGGGTGTTGGAGACAGGAACACTTGTTAAGCTGTTTTCAGTTAAGCCTGCAGCTTTTAGGGGATGTGGTTCAGACCTGGGTCTGTGTTTGCAGCAGGCAAGCGTGTCTGGCTCAAACAAGGCAGGTTCTGGAGTCCCAGGCTGGCAGGGAAAACAGGCTCAGGGGTAGTCTCAGCACATTAGTTGGCAGTTCCCAAGGGGTTGTCTGTGATCCAACCCGTCACAATAAGGCATACATTTTTAACAAGGGTCATAGTAGATTCTTCCTCACTAGCAATTTTTAAGCCAAACTTGGATGTTTTTCTAAAATATCTGCTCTAATTCAGATAGGACTTCCCCGAATTAATCTATCACCTGTGTTATACGGGAGGTCAGACTAGATGATCACAATAGTCCCATCTCACTTCATAATCTAATTTTAGTACTGAGTGAAACATCTTGTTTGTTCTAATAAAACTACTGACTGGATTGTTATTTTATGGTAATGACGGTGAGAAACATTCATTTGTAATTCACTCATAAGTGCTTTTTCCCACCTTAAGAGGGCTATCATAACCTTTCTTGCCTTTGAAGTGTCCCAATTTTATTTTTTTAAAACTACTTAATGGGTGGGAGGCACCATAAATCCACCTGCAATGATATTTTTGTACATAAGACATATGTATCAATTATTTCATTTTTCTTCTTATACTATTTTTATTTAAATGGGAAATGCAGGAATTTAGCTAAAACCTCTTGGAAATTATAGTGCAATGAACTATAAGTTTTGCAGCCAGGACACATGAAGCTGGGATTACAATAAGCAAAGTGAGCCCATGCAAAGCATCATATTATTTCTTCATAACAGATCATTTAAGGGCTTGCCTGTGGGTGTTTGTGGAAGACACATGCTTTTAAATATTAAAACAAAACCTGAGGAAAAAAGTGATGTCCGATCTAAACAAAGCAAGAAATCAGTATGGATGCTTTACATCCACTGGAAATGTGACAATTACATGGATTTGTGAATTATTTTCCAGTAGTCTTAGATTTCTTTCTTCTCCTTTGACAAGAAAGTGAATAGAATTATAGCTTGTCATTGCCTTCCAATATGCTCCAAGCACCTCATTAGCCCAACTGGGTCCTGGGTTCCTCAGAGTAACTAGATGACAAGGGAAAAGAAGGTCAGTTTCACATCTCAAAAATGTGAAAGTCAATCATCTTTGTTTGGACATATTAATTCAGTTATCCTTGAGCAGCATAGGGGACAATTAGAATGATTGGGCTTGATTTGCTCCCTCCGTTTATTGAACACTGGGCCTTGATACCTAGTCCTAGCTCTAAGAGAAATAAAAGTGCCAAAGTTAAGAATATAGAACACTGATTTGACAGTACTATTGTGTCCCATTGAAAAAAATTTACTGGCAAAAGGGGAGACTTTCTGTTTAGAATAATGGAGATGTTTCAGGTAAGTTGCTTTAACTCTACCCTGATTTGTATTTATAGCTTCACAATATATTAATGCAAAAAAGTTAATGAAATATTTAGGACACACAGTTAACGTTCTTTAAAGTCAGGAAATACATAAGTAAAGGTCCCTTAAGCAAAGTGAACTCAGCCATGTTGTACATATCTAGTATTGTATGTTTCCTGGTTAAACACGTTGTGTAATACACATTAATACTTGTCATAAACTGTATACCATAAAATGTATGCCGCATTACATAGTCCAGAGTTAATGCTGGTGTAGGAATCTTAATTTTTGACATTTCTTCACATTTTTCATTTAAACTGGGCAACCATAAAATTAAATGGAGGCTGTGTCAGACTTCTGCCAGCACATCGCTATTGTTCAGGGATACAAAGAGGTGTGACCTGGATGACATAAGTCTGCCAGCAAAAGCCCCTAATACAGACTCAGCTAAACTGACAAAACTACACTTTACCAGCATAGCTAGTTTCGTGTGAGCGTGAGCATATGATACCAGTATACCACTATACCAGTATAAAGTACAGCTTCGCCAGTACCATTATATACACACACACACACTCTCTGAGTGTTTGGCCAGCATCCTATACCACTACAGCTCTCCTAGTGTACACATGGCCCACAAGAAAAAAAAAATTGTCTGTCCCCATTATAGCTGGTATATTTAAGGATCTCACTTAGGGCTTTGAAATTTATTGACGCGACTGTGAGCTTGTCTTCACTAGCGTACTAAATGACCACCACTGCGATCAATGCAGCGGCATCAATTTAGTGCGTCTGGTGAAGATGTGCTACATCGACAGGAACACACTCTCCCGTCGACGTAATTAATCCACCTTAAAAAAAGACGGAAGCTATGTTGGTAGGAGAGTCTCCCCCACCGACATAGTGTGGTGTAGACACCACGTTACATCAATGTAAGTTATGTCATTCGGGGAAGTGATTTTTTTTCACACTCCTGGCAACATAACTTACGATTTAAGCAGTAGTAGACCTGCCCTGTGCGATAGAAAGGTGAGCCCACTAGAACAGTTCTACAAATCTGATTAGAATTCCTTAGTGATTATAATAAGAAGCAGATATAAGTGTGATATTGTTTTGTCAGCATAGGTGCATGTCACAGGTCCACCAACCCCTAGAGGCACTTTCCCCTGGCCGCTCTGGGGATTAGCTCTTTCCAGGTCTGATGCCCACTTCCACTGCTTACTGCATGTCCTGCCATTGCTCTCTCTCTCTTTCTCACTCTCGGTGACTCAGGGTGCTCTGTATTCATGGCTTGGCCCTCCAGCCAGGTCACTCTAGTTTCTTCTTTCCACGAGTATCTCATGCATCAAAGTCTCTCTGGACCTGCTGTCCCAGGCAGTCTTCTCTTTCACTGCCCCTTAACGGTGCCACTTCCCCAGTGACTCGTAGGGGAACCCAGGCCTGCCCTCTACACTGGTTCCAGTCCAGGGAGCCTACAACAAGCAGTCAAGGTTCGCACAGTCCTATCCCTTACTGCTGTATCCCTGGGCTACTTCCGACTTTGCCGTCTCTCACCCTCTGATTGCAGCCTCTCTCTCTCTCTGCAGCCTCCTTCTGCTCTCAATTACTGGACTTGAACAGGAGCAGCCTGTATCCTAACCAGATGAGCTTCCTCTTTAAATTAGTTCTCATTGCTCCCTGGCTCCTCCTCCAGGTGCAGCCTAAGTGGTTATTGGCCCACCTTGCCACCTTAATCCCTTCAGGCCTTTTGTGGGGTGGACACCCCATCACCAGGTATAGCTCTGCTGAATCTAGTATTTGGGGCTATTTACTGCAGCCTATAAAATTGGCACCTGTGAAGGTAGATTTTCCCTGCTTCAACTCTGTTTTAAACAAATCTCTAGGTAAACCCAAGAATGTTGTTGAAGCTTTGCAGCTTACACCTCTCTCAGCCACTTGCTTTGCAGTTTCTATGGTTTCTGTTTCTATGGTCCTGCGAAGAAGCATGTACGATATAATCAATCTTGAAACTTTGATTCTCGCCATAACAAGTAGTAACAATCCAATTGACCTGTAGATCCCACAGGCTTCTTTGATCATTGAAGCAAAGCTACATACGCATCCTACAATATTTAAAAATTGATTAATATTTTATTGCGCTGTTTGAAATTTATCTATCCTGTCTATGCTGATGAAAACAAAATGAATTGCTCACCAGTATAAAAATACGAAGAACTAAAAAAATACTCATTTCATGACCTGTGATGTGGCGGGGGGAAGTTGTTACTACAAGAATAGCTATGTAATTCTATTAATACAGCAGAGGAACAGGGAGTGCTGCACTGAGTGGTACATTAGCAGTCCTTATCTCTAATGCAAACCAGACTTCATTAACCATTTACAGTACAACCCCCACTTATATAGCCCCCATTCACTAAAATGCCCTTTTATCTGAAAGATGGTTATTTTCCCCACAGTGAGAAACTAGCCTCGTCATTACCGTGATTAGCCAAAACCCTGTTTATCTAAGAATTGTTTATGCTCCCAAGTCTTTCAGATAAAGGGGGTTGTGCTGTATTCTCTCAAGCAGTTCCACCTCTACTGAAGCAGGAAACCTCCAATCCTGCTCCTTCCAATGACAATACAGTCATAACCTTTAGAAATGAGCTTAGAATTTCTATAATGGACCTTATTCACAGGCAGGAGGGGCCTGACTCCTTTGAACAAGGAATGGAAAAACATGGAAGTAGGGAACCAAAAAAATAATCAGCCAGATCTTCTGACCTAGCTGAGCTCTGTTCAGTTCAATGAGACACAAAAACAGATACTAATCTTCATCAGCCTGGATCTTTGGTGTAAGTTAGAGCATCTTCCAAGCTGCTCTAATTTACACAGACTGTCCTCTGCCCCAAGGGGCCAGTCTGATAGTGGGAAATCACCAGGGCCTCCCGCGGGAGGGCAAGTGGGGCAATTTGCCCCAGGCCCTGGACCCCGCAGGGGCCCCGCGAGCCCTGGCCGAGAATCCCTTCCCTGGCTACTCACCCAGCGGTGGTCCGGGTCTTCGGCGGCACGCCCTTCAGTCACTCCGGGTCTTCGGCGGCAGGGCCGGCTCCAGGCACTAGCTAAAGAAGCAGGTGCTTGGGGCGGCCAATACCAAGGGGCAGCACTCCGGCCGCTATTGGGGTGGCACATCCAGGTCTTCGGCGGCGGGTCCCTCAGTCCCTCTCGGAGCGAAGGACCTGCCGCCGAATTGCCGCCTAAGAGTGGAGCAGTGCGATTGTGCTGCCGTGGCTTTTTTTGGCGGGGGGGCCGCTTGGGACGACAGAAAACCTGGAGCCGGCCCTGTTCGGCGGCATTTCGGCGGCAAGTCCTTCAGTGCTGCCAAAGACGCGGAGCTAGTGAAGGACCCGCTGCCGCCGCAGACTCAGAGCACCGTCTGGTGAGTACAAGCACCGCAGCGGGTGGTGCCTTTTTTTATGTCCGCTCCCCTGCTTTGCCCCAGGCCCCCTGAATCCTCTGGGCAGCCCTGGAAATCACCAGAGCATAGGAACACTTTGGACATCCTCTCTGCACTGGAGTGAGGTAGAAAGTGATGTAGGATGCACTACAGTGGCTCCATGTCACCCAAGTATTCCCCAGTGTAAGGAAAATCCTCAAAAGACCAGCTGAGCCTGCTTTAGACTTGTTGCACTAAAAGTACAAAAGATGAGGGGAAAGATGGCCCAGTGGTTAGGGTGCTAGCCCGGGACTTGAAAGACCTGGCCTCAGTGCATGCTCCACCACAGACTTCCTTGAGCAAATCACTTAGGACCAGGTTATTAAAGGTATTGTGGCATCAAAGATGCCACATGAAAATCCCACTTGGCACCTACCTGCATCTTTAGGCACCTAATTAACTTTACAATTCTGGGCCTTAGACTCTGTGCCTCAGTTCCTGTCTGTAAAAGGGCAATAGTAAGGACTTCTCTCTCTGAGGGTTGTGGAGGATAACTAGATGGAAGACTGAGATGCTCAGATACTACAGCAATAGATGCTGCATAATTATCTAAGAGATAGATAGCAAAACACAGGCAATTGGGGCCCAAAGATTTCATCAAAATTTCTCTGCAAGGTTTTATCAGCAAGTGCATATTTTCTTCTAGTTTGGGGGGGGAAGTAAAGAAATTCCTCCTTCATTCATGTCCCTTTCCTGTAAGATGTGCAGGTATAAGGATGAATCCTGAAAAATGTTTTCAAGATTTAAATGTCCACATAAATTGCATGAGTTAGATTCACCTCTTGCTTTGCACTTTGTGTAATCATTAAGCTTCGTGCAAAGTGAGTGCAAGAGTCAATGTAAAATGCCATTCTTACCGTGTTTCCCCGAAAGTAAGACATCCCCCGAAAATAAGACCTACTTCCAGTTTTGCCTCTCGGTGTAATATAAGGCATCCCCCCGAAAATAAGACCTCCCCAATAATAAGGCCACCCCGGAATATAAGGCCCCGAAGCTCCAGGAAAAATAAGACCTCCCCTGAAAATAAGACCTAGCGCATCTTTGGGAGCAAAAATTAATATAAGACACTGTCTTATTTTCGGGGAAACAGGGTATTTGGAAGCCTTTTGGACTCGCTTTGCACACAGATATAAGTAACTACACACAGATGGAAAGCAGTGGAGAATCCAACCGCATATACTTGAAAATGCCCACATTATAGAATGAAGCCATGACCGTGGCTGTTTGTGCCTTCACAGCATGCCGGTTTGGGATTTTAATTCAAGTTGGAAATTGAATAATCACTGGCCCTAGTAAGATACTGGAAATTTAAAAACCGTACCCACTTATGAAAAGCTGTTAGTCTTTCAAGCACTAGGGTTAAAATAATAATGACTGGCATAGTTATCTTTTATAAATCAGAAAAGCATGATCTATTAAACACTTTAAATTTCACCTTTGGCCTTTAAATCATTCCAGACAGTGCTTATCTGACAGTCACAGGCTGTCGTACACCGAAACATAGTAAATATTAAGACCACGCAAATGGATAGAAGCAGGTGAACACTTCTCATTTGATCTTTGAATTTCTTCAACCAGGAATGCACATTGGTTAAAGGCCAACTCTGGGATGTAGCAAGAGCCAAACATGGACATTAACTCCCAGATAATGGGTAGCACACTAGTAAAACTGCATGGGAAGCACATTGCAGTATTTCACTACTACTCGCCTTCTGAGCCTCTGTAGTACTATTTGTTTATTTTAAATTAAAACAGCAGTTCTCTTCCTCCATCTTTCAATTACTTTTAAAAGGCAATAGCCAGGTAGGCAAACTCAAGAGTGCCACCAAGCAGTAGCTCAGCAAACTAGATTAGCCATGGATTTGCTTTTACAGAGCTGACAGCATGAGAAGTACCACTCCCCCATGCACTCACCCATCAGAATGAAAGTTGCAGCCAGCAGTAAACCCCAGCCTCTTTGGAGCCCTCCCTTGAGCTGTACTAGCTGTCAGTGATTGCTCCATTCCCCTGATTAGTTATCACTCACTCTATCAGTCCTATTCACCTTTGGCTGGCAAGGACTCCACTGAAATGTCAGATTTACCCATTTCCACCCTCTTGGGGTTAAGGAACATATTTCACCCAAGTGTCCACAATATTTGGGCTACATAGCAGAGATGCAAATATAGTAGACCAAAACTTGTTCCATTTATTATTCATACCCATCACTGTCCTGTGGCTCACCAGAGCCAAATTTAAGTCATTTCAAGCAGTTGCATGCTATTTACTGCGAATTTTCCCCTCAGTGGCCAAATGCCAGCTCCACACCAAAACCACAAGTGATTTTCAACATTTTTTTCCCACTTGAAATAATGATTTTCTTCCTCGAGGATTTACTTGCTCTTTAGGGATGAATGCTCATAACGAAACAGTTACCTCACGGTGCCCCTGCCCAATCCACTGCAACATTTCAATTATAAAAGGATTCTTTCATCAAAGACTGACTACCCTTGTTCTGTGATGAAGTCCTATCATACAGCATTCAGACAGTTGTAGTAGTAATATCTACCACAGCAATAGCGATATAAAAGAGCCAGTGGCTGCAGTAGTAAGTAATAAGTACTGCAAACTGCAGGAAGATAACTATTGAAATGTGAGCAGCGACTCGCTGCTGTAGATCATAGACCAATTGTACTTTTGTAGAAGCTTCCTTTTGTCAAGGTCCTAAAAAAAGTAATTGGTGATGGATAAGTCTTAGAGACTTCCACCTTACACAAAAGATAATTTTTAAAAAAACTGAAGAAACTGCCTAAGGTCTGAATAAAGCAAAATAAAATAAGCCCATTCAAAAGGGAAATGGACTCATTCCTTAGCAAAGAGAACATGTTGTCGCTAAAATTTGGAGGTATACAGCAGAGTACATTTCTATTTACTAGAGTTAAGAAAGTCTTTATAGACTAGGGGTGGGATTTTCAAAAGTGCTCAGAGTTGTCCTAATTCTGCTCTTATAGAAATAAGAGTTTTACCATGGCTTCAGTGAGATCAGAAATAAGTGATCACTGACCCTTTTTGAAAAATCCCATGCTTCATATATCTCTTTTGAGGCAAAAGTTTTCCCATGTTTTTGCTACTTTTCTTTGTGATTTGGCTCATTGGGATTCCCACATTTATTCCATTACTCAGTCACTTTGGAGCATCCTACCTATATAGTTAAAAATAATACCTTGCCTTTCTAATTAGGTGTGAAAAATGTGGGATTTCTCTGTATTAATTGTTATGAGTATTATATGCATCTCTCCATGGACCTCGTGGTTATTGTGTTGCTGGCTAAAGGATAAGGAGTTATATCAGTTTGAGGCATCTTTAGACTGCAGGAACCAAAAGCTACTGAGTGTAGACAACTATACTCAGACACATAATGAGGTGATCATTCCTTTGAAGCTTCCCCCCAAATGTGAAACTGAGGTTAGGGTACCAAGAGGGGAGGTGGCTTTTAGGTGGGAACTTTCAAACACAGAGCCTTGGAGGAAAAGGGAGACAGAGGGTCTGCAGAGAAACAGATTAACAGTCCCCAGATGTTGGGGCATCAGGGATAAGTGGGGGCATGCATCAGCTTGGCTGTCCCTTGCAAGTTTAGGTAGACAATATATGTAAAGGCTCTCTTATTCTTAACCCTTCTCTCTCTCTCTCTGTTTGTGATGCTCCTATGAACAAATAAATCGTAGTCTGTTTAGAACAAGTTTTCTGTCACTGCATTTCCCAGCTGGTTACAGCTCCCAGAAAGGATTATGAACAGGGGCCAAACACATTTGGACTTGGAGGTAATACACTTGGTAAACAGGGGGTGCTGTAAGCTCATGGTCCAGTCAAAAATGGAGTGAATCAAAGGATTCCACTTAGAGAAGTGCTGATGTACACCTGTCACTGGCAAGAAGTGACCATGGAGAGACAGGAAGAGGTCACAGGCATACTTAATACATGGACCCTAATACCTACCTACCTAATAAATAAAAAAATAAAGGGGAGTAATATAATTAATGTGAATCAACATGTGTTTATGGGAAATAGATTGTCAAACTAGTTTGATTTTTTTTTATGAGATTACAATATTTGTTTTCAAACATAGTAGTGTAGACATAATATACTTAGACTTCTGTACAGCATTTGATTGGTACCGTACAACATTTTGATTAAAAAAACTAGAATATAAAATTAACTCTGCACACATTAAATTAATTAAAATCTGGCTAACTAATATGTCTCAATGTAATTGTAAACAGGGAATCACCATCTAATGGATGGGTTTCTACTGGGATCCCATAGGGACCTGTTCTTGGTCCTTTGCTATTTAACATTATTATTGGCGATCTGTAGGAAAACATAAAATCACCACTGATAAAGTTTGTAGATGACACAAAAATTTGGGGAGTAGTAAGTAATGAAGAGGACAGGTCACTAATACAGAGTGATCTGGATTGCTTGGTAAACTGGGCACAAGCAAACAATATGGGTAAATGTATATATGTATAAGAACAAAGAATGTGAGCCATACTTATACGATAGTGAACTCTACTCTAGGAAGTAGTGACTCTGAAAAAAATTTGAGGATTATGTTAGATGATCAGCTGAACATGAACTCCCATTGCGATGCTGCGGCCAAAAGGGCTAATGCAATCCTTGGATTGGAAAAATTGGAAAGAGTCCAGTGGAGGGCAACAAAAATGATTAGGGGGCTGGAGCACATGATTTATGAGGAAAGGCTGAGGGAACTGGAATTATTAGTCTGCAGAAGAGAAGAATGAGGGGGGGATTTGATTACTGCTTTCAACTACCTGAAAGGGGGTTCCAAAGAGGATGGATCTAGACTGTTCTCAGTGGTACCAGATGACAGAACAAGAAGTAATGGTCTCAGGTTGCAGTGGGGGAGGTTTAGGTTGGATATTAGGAAAAACTTTTTCACTAAGAGGGTGGTGAAGCACTGGAATGGGTTACCTAGAGAGGTGGTGGAATCTCCTTCCTTAGAGATTTTTAAGGTCAGGCTTGACAAAGCCCTGGTTGGGATGATTTAGTTGGGGATTGGTCCTGTTTTGAGCAGGGGCTTGGAACAGATGACCTCCTGAGGTCCCTTCCAACCCTGATATTCTATGATAACAGGGGAATCTTAAGTAGGAATAGAGAGGCCATTTACCTCTGTATTTTGCATTGGCATGACTGCTGCTGGAATACTGTGTCCAGTTCTAGTGTCTGCAATTCAAGAAGGATGTTGAAAAATTGGAGAAGTTTTAGAGAAGAGCCACGAGAATGATTAAAGAATCAGAAAACACGCCTTAAAGTGATAGATTGAGATCTTTGAGTCCATTAAGCTTAACAAAGAGAAGGTTAAGGGGTGACTTGATTACAGTCCCTAAGAACCTCCATGGTGAACAAATATTTAATAATGGGCTCTTCAGTCTAGCAGACAAAGGTGTAACATGATCCAGGGGCTGGAAGTTGAAGCTTGATGGATTCAGACTGGAAATAAGGTATAATTTTTTTTTTTTTAAACAGTGAGAATAATTAACCACTGGAACAATTTACCAAGGGTCATAGTGGATTCTCCATCACTGACAATTTTTAAATCAAGATTGGATGCTTTTCTAAACAATATGCTCAAGGAATTGTTCTGGGGAAGTTTTATGGCCTGTGTTACAGGAGGAGGGCAGACCACAATGGTCCTTCCAGGTTTGGAATCTATGCAGCTAAGCCCTAAAATTTAGGCTTCAATAAATTTCCTTTTTATAAACTATTGTCTCCAACATGGCTGCCCTCAGAATCTTCACTCTTTCAAATGATGCATTAAGGACTCATCTCTCCCTCCTCTCACCTTTGAAACCAAGGACCTACCTCCAGTCAATCAAGCTGATAAACACATTTTCACACTATCCATCCTCTCTATGCAATATCCTGCAATTCCAAGGCGTGCAGTGAGTAGAAAGCAGGAACAAAGATGTGTCTTGTTTTCTCACTAGAAGTGACTGAGTTTGGATTTAGGATAAATCCAGCAGGTCTGAATTCCAGACCTGAGGCCCCACCACTGAGAACCTCAGCCCCTGGCTCCTATGAGTTTCGTCTGTGGCACATATTACAAAGTAATCTTGCTGAAAATGGGTGCTGGGTGTTAAAGGACACAAGAGAAGAGAAAAATCTTTGAGATACCTGAGGTCTCAGCCATTCAGGGTTTTAGTTTCCATTCAGTATCTTGGATTTAATGTGGTAATAAAATGGTAGCCCGTGTATAATATTAAGCACAGGACAATGCTGTAAAGTGCAAAGTCATATTTTTCCACTATGTGAAGCCCCTGAATAGCCCTCCAGGTTAGCCTTAAAGTCAGGGAGAGTTGCGGTTGCTCAGCCCCTTTGAAAGTCAGGCAAGTTATTTAGCAGCCCAGTTTTAGACACTCAAATCTGAACTTTTTGGCCTGCTTAAGAGTACTGAGTTCAACTCAGAGTCCTGCTCCAGGAGAACTATGGTCAGAAATGGCTGTCTGTAGTGAGAAGACAGTTTTGAAAACTAGCAAACTTTTGCTGCATCAGAGTTGTTAATGCATTTAGTTTTGTTGCCAGTTACTAAAACATTGGTTGATGGAAGAAAAAGGAAGAGGTCAAGTACCTATAAAAGTCTGAGAAAAAATCACTGGGGTGGTGAGGAGGCAAAATTCAGCAAGTCTAGAACCAGGCTCTGTTTATGCACTAGCAGCGGAACTAGAACTACAGTAGTGTTTGCTTGTTTTTTAATTTAATAAGCTGTCATTTTTAACTACCAAGATTGGCTCAATGTTTCTAAAAATGCAACCCAGCCACATCATAATGGATACTTGTCTAATTTATTTATTATATAAATGGAAAGGAAGGGGTGCATGTATTTCAGGGAATTAGCTTCAAAATCTTATTATAAAGATAATTTTGAAATCTTTTGTTTTTTTAAAAATCAAGATGTATAACAGCTCATATACAACAGTTTCTATCCTAAACTGGTAGACTAGTGCCCTCTGGTGATATTCTCTCAATTAATTTAGGTTTCTAGCTTATTAAGTTTTTAGTTGGTTATTCTAATGACCGATTTAGTCCCTCTGTACAGAATTATTGGATATCCACAGATCTATACGTTTTAAAATACACTTGATTCATCCGGTTAGATTTTTGTAGTCACATGTGATCAGATATTTTTGGTATAAGTAAAAGCCTCATTAACATCTCCTTACCCTTGGAAAGAACAGTGTTAATAAGGCGATTGATCCTTCTGTTCCTTATACACTCAACGTTCACCATAGTTAATGGGAGTTCTAAATATGCAAAAAGTGTAGAATTAGGCTGTTTATGATCATGACATTTGAGAAGGATTTGTGACTTGATTTTCAAAGGGGCTGAACTTCCACAGTTCCCACCAAAATCTCATTAAATTCATACGGATAGATTAGGGGCAGCAGAATAAGACCAATATTATGCTGGTTAATATTCATTCATATTTAAAAATAACTTTTCACTTATATATCACCTTCAATTCACAGGCACTGACTTTTATTTTTGCCGGTGGGTGCTCCTCTCTGCCCCCATTCCCCATGTAGGAGGAGGGTGGGGCCTCAGGACAGAGTGGGCGTGGCCTCGGTCAGAGCGCTGGGGCCCACAAAAGATTAATCCAGCCTTGTGGGTGCTCAGCACCACCTTTTTTTTTTTAAATGGGTGCTTGAGCCCGCACCAATGGAGTCTGTGCCTAGGCTTCCATTAAAGGATCTAAGACAGCTCCGTGAATTGCTTCAAGGAGAAACAAATTTTTTACAAAATCATGGTATCATACACAAAAAATACTGTAAAGAAATATTTAAAAAGTTCAAAAGGATAGGAAGGAAATTAATAAACTTGTTAAGGATAACATATTTAGTTTATTCATATCACAATATTAAATAACTTTATTTATAGAAATGCCACCATTAAGTGTACAGAACAAAGCGAAATACCATGTGATCTTATAATACTCATCCCACCTCACCTCTATTTTATTGGTCTGTAAAGCTTCTAGCAAACTTTGGGTGTTGCAGAAATTATAGTGATAAAGGCCTATCCTGCTACCTTTATTCATGATAATGATCCTTATTCACAAAAAGAGTTACTTACATGAGTTAGTCAAGCTTGCACAATTTTGACCCACATTTCCAGACAATTCTGGAAGTGCCATTTGAACACTAGTTGTGTCATGTATCCACTGCGGGCATGCATTGCTCAGAAGATGTTTTCCTAGCAATGGTAGCAGTTAAGAGAGCCAGACATATCAGTGTGCCAGTATAGTGGATTCCACTGAAATGTATAGCGAGAGACAATAAAAATCAATAGGTTGCCTACAGTGTCTATAAAAGGGACATGTTTGAGGTCTGAAACACTATAAAAAAAATTCCTATAATTCAGGTTGCACCCATTCTTGGGAATAAAGGAGCATTGCACATTTTCTTTTAATTAGTGAGATAAGAAGGAGTTCGGTTTCATTTATCTTTTCAGAGACAGATCTATTCAAATATTTAAACTGAAAACCTTGATATATCTTTGTGCCCTTGTGCAGCAGCCAAAGCCTTTTCCTCGTTATAAATTTTACAACAGTTTTAGTTCAGAAAGTTTAAATTCACTCTTCAAGGACAGAAATAGTATGGAAGCCAGTTTTAACATAGTGCGGTGTTTATGCTAGAAAGCACGTTTATAGTAAAACATACATTTATTTTGTATAAATTGGAACAAGAATGCATTACTGAATTACATGGCTTGTTCCATCATTGTTTCCCCAACTTTAACCAGCAGTTCTTTGGGGCCTCAATATGGAATTAATTAAATTTGCAAAATGAACAAAAATGCAATAGTCTATGAATCTCAAATTAAGTTACTAAAATGTTTCTCTTTTTAGCCCACATAGTATGATTTAAGTATAATCTATTTCCATTTAACTACTTGTTCTTATATTTTGCTGCAAGCCCAGTTCCATAAAGGATAAAATGTATTTAAGAGCTTTGTACATCTTTAGCTATTTTTCCAGAGAATAAGCTGATCAGAATTTTCTATAACAGAACTATCAGGAGCATAATGTTTAGAGCTGCTGCTATATGTTTAAATTTGACGGCATCATCAAATCAGTGGGAGTTCAAATGATTGTAAATGACCATCTTTTTCATTTAAATAGTATCCGGAACGGGGGAGATAAAGGTAAAATCTACTCATCATGAACAGATATGCTGAAGAGCTGCCTGAAAGTGTATTTACCTGATGCACCAATCATCTAGCTCAGTAGGAGCTGTTGGGAGTTCAGTGCTTTTGAAAGTCAGACCACACATTTATGTGCCTAAGTATGGCTTTGGGAGCCTAAGTGTAGGCTCCTATTATTGAAAATCTTAGCCAGAGCCCTTAACTCTCAGTCTGATAATCTAACTACCATCACTTCCTGTAAAAAGCAGTCCATTTTTCCAGCAAAGTCAGAAAGAACTTGGATACCATCTCACATGCTATCATCATGATTGCTCTCCTACTCTAATTATTCATTGGTCATCTGTGGAATGAAGATCAAACTGAAAGCTTTGTCGACATTCAGAGACATGAAGTTATAAAGGAAAAAAGTGGTTTCCCAGAACTGTAAAAGAACGAAAAGTTTGAAACGTTAGCATGTACTTCTACATCGCACAATGCAAAGCCAATAAATATGACGAAAAGGTATTTCGTATGAATCACTAATAGACTTATAAGTAATAAAACATCACAGAAAAAGTTATATAGATGTGAAGGACTTCTGGGAAACAAGAATATTGAGAAACAATGCTCACTCAGTAAGTAGCTGAGGGACACCAACTAAAGCCCTGATCCTGCAAACACTCAAACATGCTTACCTTTACACATGAGAGTACGGAAGTGAATGGGGCTACTCACATACATAAAGTACATGTGTTAAGTCTTAGCAGAATCAGGAAGTAGTGAAGTATTATGTATGTAATGCAGACTAAGAAGTTTGCTTTTGGAGAGATACAAGACCTGGTCCATTCTTGCCACCATTATTGAGTATCTACCTAGATACTTATACAGCCCCTAACACCTTCCAAGAATTTTAGAATAGAACAGTGAGGAATCCTGACCCCACTGAAGTCATTGGAGTTGCCTGACTTCAATGAAGCCAGAATTTCACCCTATAGATCTTCCTTCCATGCCTATAATAGTAATAGCTTTATTTTTGTTTGTTTGGTTTGGTTTGCTTTTTACCTTTAACTTTTGTTTGTAGCTGCTGATGGGGCCGCGGGGAAGACAACACTCCCATAATGGACCGATTGCTTATAAAACTTTGGGAAATTTTAGAGATTTGAGAGTGGGATGAATAACCTAAAGGAATACTACCTATAACAAGTTTAACATTTAGCTATCCTTCATTACTTATATTGAAAAGAAAAAGTGGATGAGGAATCTATTTTATTAATTTTTTTTCCTTACTGAAGTTTAGTTTATTATATTGCTCCATTTCTTCTGCATATATGTAAACTTTTTTGATGTTCTTAATTTGAACTACGTAACAATCTATGTCTTGGCATAACACATACTCAAGTAATAATACTTAATAGTTTAAATGTGACCCTAATAAAAATATTCTCAAGAATATTCTTCTGAATGTCAGCAATGGTTCAAGACTAAGGATCTTTCAAACCAGCCTTCCTAACAAATGAGATCAATGAAGGTCTTTTCTATTTAAAGATTTTTGGGTGAAAAAAAATTGCAGCCACGTTACTAACAATTTGTTACAACCTTAAATATATTCTTTGAGAGAACAGTCAATAAAAATAATTCTGAGAGATCAAACAATACTAAGCTATTCCCTAAGAGTTTTGAAATATTAATGAGCTCTGCCTTAAGAGAGATTTAACTGATGCCTCAAACTTGTAGCAAACTCTAAATAGCCCACTTTAGGTCTCCAGTCAACTCAAGCCTTTTACAACAGAGGATGACAATGGACATAAAAGGAGAACATGAAACCAACGCACCTACTTTCATGAGTAAGGAACATACACATGATAAAGGGAAGCATATTTGTCTCAGGGTCTGTACCTAAAGGAGAGAACAAAAACAGTCTAAGAGGAGGACAAGTTAAGGCCATATTTAATATGTAGAGTGCACATTTTGTTCATTCCTCGTTTGCTTAATCATTTAGGTTTTTTTACATTAGCACTGAAGAGATAACCAGAAGTGGGTTTTGAAGGAGGGCAGAGTGGTAGTACGACACAGTGAATCAACAAAATCATAGGAGGCATGCAAGTGGGAAAAGATGTTTGTGCAATAAAGATAAACCGGGAATGAAGGTTAGTGGAATTATCTGGGGATAGGTTACAAAAAGGGCAGAGGGGGAGACAAAATGAGTGTGGCAGTAACAGAAGTGTGAATCACTTTGGAAAAAAAAGATGAGGAGTTAAAATCTGTAAGAAATATTTGCATGCTGAACTGCTAACAGTTAGTATTTTTCCTCCATGAACAGAGAAATTAATCTTAATGAGGCAATGTAGCCCAGTAGTCAGGACATGGGGCTCAAGAGGCCTGAGTTCTAGTTCCACTTCTGTCACTGACCTGCTATGTGATCTTGGGCAATTCACTTCACCTGTCTCTTCCCGCCCCATCTGTAGCATGGAAAGGATACTGCACTTCTTCTGTGAAGCACTTTGAGTTCTAAGGGTTTATGTACCAAGTTTCATTATTTAAATCTATGCCTTTAGCAGGTTACCATCAGCGATCATGGGGTCCAATTTATCAGTGCCCTGCTCTTTGCAGAGTCATTTACCCCAGTGCAAAATGAGTTGAATGTATATGCAAAGTGAGCACAAGCTCACTATTTCACACCCACTTTGCACTGGTGTAAGTGACTGCCCCACATCCATAGGCCATGAATGCCTAGGGCTAGAGGGGCTCAGGCACCCCAAATCTATTTAACATCTCACCATCTCCCCAGCTGCCCAACTCTCCCCACGTGAACACCAAGCTCCACAAGCGAAGCCCTGATGCGCGCCATGTGATGCTATGGCAGGCTCCTTAAGTCTCCTCCAGGAGGTGAGAGCCAACAGGCCAGAGTGGGGAGCTGGGCCCAGGCCAGACCCACAAGATAGAATGGAAACACTGCTGTCGAGACTTACTCTCCA
The DNA here is from genome assembly GCF_002925995.2 of Terrapene triunguis. Lineage (NCBI taxonomy): Eukaryota > Metazoa > Chordata > Testudines > Emydidae > Terrapene > Terrapene triunguis. The sequence continues at coordinate 59,068,585 of NW_020664447.1, forward strand.
ACCCCCACACCCAGGACCATGGGACAGGAGAGCACCAGTGGCGAGTGTGAGGCCAGGCAGGCTTGCTCTGTAACCTCCAGGCCCAACCCCACAGAATAGGAGCAGAGCCATCACTGTCCAGGGTGAGCAGGGGGCTGGGTGGGCTCACTCTGCAATCCCTGTGGGACAGGAGCTGTCGCTGCTCAGGGTGATTGTGGAGGCAGGGTCACTCTCCAATCCCACTGGGCCTCCCCTCCACAGTGGGCCAGGATACTGCCCCCCAACATTTTCATCTTCTGTCTATGCCCACATCCTTGTGTAACAATTATTTGGGCTCTAGGTTTTTAAAACTTTGCCTGATATTTTATTACCCATGAGGACTGGCATCAATATTATAACTGTTCAGTGTAAAAAAAATTCTGTTAACTGATTATTGACTCATTACCCTGCACAGTTTCACTGAGTTAGCTGGAATAATTGTGAAGAGTATATTCTTATGCATCCAGAAAATGTTTAAATGTAGCCCTATATCCATAAAATGCCACAGTTCTAGTTGACATTGGTTTCAGATGTGGTGTTTAAAGGGAGGCAGCCCAGGCAGAAATAAATATGTATTGTTCTGTCACATTACCTGTCTTGCATAAAGTAGCAAAACACTTCATTTGTTTAAAAGGTTGAATAAGGCCTCAAGCAGTCTTTCAGACATTATAATTATGAATAATTGACACATGTAAATTTACATGTTTAATCATTTCTGCCAATGAAACAGTAAAACAGAATGTTATGTTTGCCTAGGTTTCTGCCCTGAAACTCTGTTATATTTAATTACCAACATTTGTAAGTTTGTCATATAAAAATTCTAGTATTTATTTAATTACTGAGACTCGATCTTCCCATATTTCCATGCTGTTCTTCGGGGAGCGAATTTACTGCTTTGTTTGCCTTGACTTTAACAAATAGAATTCAAGGCTAAATCCTGACTCTCATACTAGACTAGATAGCCAGGAAAACCAGTCAGAGCTCCATGCCCCAGCCAGGCACTACACCCACAGAAAATTGCTCACATCTTGAGTTGTCATACACAACGCAGCAGCCTAGCCAAGCCCAACTTCATCCCCTAGAATGGAATCTGATGCTCTGTTCCTTCTCTATTGCCATTGGGAACGGAGACACACACACCTGAGCAGGACCAGCTCTAGGCAGCAGCAAACCAAGCACGTGCTTGGGGCGGCACAATTTCAGGGGCGGCATTCCGGCCACCTTTTTTTTTTTCTTTTCTTTTCTTTTCTGCGCTTCGGCAGTTGCGCTCTCGGAGGTTTTTGTGGGTTTTTTTTGCTTGGGGTGGGAAAAAAAATCTAGAGCCGGCCCTGCACCTGAGTAACAGACAGGGAGCTCAAATGGGGAAAGTATAAAGAGACGGAGCAGTCAGCACACTACAGACCTAGCTGACAGCTCAAACACCACAGCTATCACACAGCACCAATGGGGACTAAATAACTCCTATTTTCCCCTCGAACACTGGCAATACAGGAGGTCAGCTAAGCCCTCTGCAGACTCAACAAGGCCCCCATACACATCTGTTGTCTTCACAGGTCATTTCATGGAGTCTGAGCCCAAGGCTGAGATAGCTTCAGCTAATTGCATGGAGGAGAGACAGAAGCATGATGAGAGACTAGTGGAGGAAGTAAGGTATCACGTGTCTGAGCTCCCCAGCCCATACTTGTGCTCTGCAGGTGTTAACCCACACTCTGCACTCTAATGTGTTGTTAGCTTGACTTCCTTGGATGTGCAAGGGCAAATACACAGCCCACATGCATGAGAACAAAGGACCTGTGAGCCCCTTATTTTCACATTAGATGAGTCAAGATTTGTTCCTTATTGAGCAAAAAAAGCTTTAAAAAGTGCCAACTGCTTTTATTAGTTACCTTTAATTTTCTCTTTCCCACTTTTGAAGTTTGAGAAACAGTGTATTGTTCCTTACAATTCTATTCTTTTTCCAGTTGGTAACACTGTTTTTGTTGATACTACAAAAGGGCTTCTAGAAAGTTATTTCTAGTTTGTGATCTGAATTTTAATAAAACAAAAATTAGACATCTTGAGTCTATTCTTTTGATGTGCACCCAACAGCCCCTGTGATATTAAATAGGATCCTATGCACATTTCCAGTGAAAAAGAGACCACTTTTACAACCATGTAAAGTCTTTGGATGCTGCAAACAAATATATATACAGTAGTGCTTATTAGGACATCATCTTGATGATTGTCTAATGGTTACAAAGAAGGGACTGGGACCCACATTCTTCTATTTCTGAATCAGTAACATCAGCCAAGGCACATAATCTTGCGACTAAGTTTAACTATCTGTAAAATTGGGATAATACCTGCACAGGGATGTTGTGATGCTTACTGAAAGTTTGTATGGCATCTGGAGACCCTCAAATGAAAAGGTGCAATGTAGTTATGTCTCATTAATATAGAATCAAACTTGGGGCTTACAAATCTTGACAGTGCCTGTGTAATCTACTTTAAAAAGATATTACATCATCTTAACTAGCTCCTTAAAACAGTTGACATGTATATATAAAATTAGGCTAAATCACAATTTTTCTTGTGTGTAAAGTAACTTAGTTGTACAGAAGCTAGCACTATGGGATCTTAGACTATGACTGGGACATCTAGCTGCTATACAGTACAATAATAAATTATTTAAGAGCACAAGTCCATTGAAAAAGCCCATCCCAAATTCCAAGAATAGCTACTGAAAGGTTTTTAATGTTTAGGGAATGTTTGTAGCAGATTAATAAACTTAATCTGCGTCAAAGCAGATTGGAAGATAGAAAAAAAATGACTCATTGTATCAATCAGTGCTCATCTGGGCTATACCATGCTATCCATAGACCTGCAGAAGAGCTCTGAAGTTTGAAAGCTTGTCCCTTTCACCAACAGAAGTTGGTCCAGTAAAAGATATTACCTCACCTACCTTGTCTCTCAAGTTGCCTACTAGGCATTCAGGAATACCTGCATACATAAGTAAAGCTACCTATTAATAATGTAATATGCACAGTTTCAGATAAAATTGCTAAATTTTACCTTGCACTCCCAAAAAAAAATAAAAAATAAAAATCTAGCAACAATGGTTCACAAAACACACGTGTCAATCTAATGGTACCATATACATGTGCAGCATAAAAGATGGTAGCCTATAGTTAAGACTGCCTAATACTTTCCATTTTAAGACACTGTTTTAGTTGGTGTCACAGGACATGGCTTCTCTCCTGCCTTCTCCTCGCAGAAACCGCACGGATTCCAGTGCTTGTGCCTTCACCATACCCTTTTTATTTTACGTTCCCTCCACCATTTCCACAACGATCCCCATGCAACAATATATTTAGAGCACCAATAGCACTTTTTGACCTTCTCCCCAGGACCTGGGGGAAACAGAGGTCTCCCTCCCTTGAGGCTTCTGCATGTCTGAGCTCAACTAGCCCTGGTCCCCTCTCCTCACCCTCCTCATGCCTCTTTATCAGCCTTGGGCTGATGGCATAATTGGCTCCTTAAACCAGCCAGCCAGCCCGCCCGCCCAATTGTCTAATAATTAGTTCCCTTGAGAAAGCTGAAGGGGTTAACAGCTGAGTGATCAGAGTGCAGGTGTACCTCGTTGCACTCTGTCATATTCACTTATAACTTTTCCAAGATTTAACAGTTTGAGCTTTTGAAATTTTCCATGACAAATGTCTGTCTCAGTCTGACACCCGGAAAGCTTCCGTTAAAATTATTCATCCATTTCTGAGACTAAAGTTAAGATAAATTATTTTTACCCTGTCCATATTAAAGTCTTCCATCCATTTAAGTTAAAAGCTCTAGCACCTCCATGCTTTGCAGTAGTTTGAGGTTTAGCAGGGGTGTGCTTTTTGTAATCTCTGCAAAAGGCTGCCCAAATAATAAATCTCATTTGCATATATGCATTAGAGATTGGCAGCATTAGTCATTGAAGAGACCATCCTCAGTGAGCATGCTCCATCCCCACAGGTGAAAACATGCACTATTAAACTCCGGAACAAACATTTCACATTACAAAATATTTTCCTCACTGAACTTTCTTGAAATAAATACGATTTCACACCAAAAATTGTTTTGCTCAAAACATCTTTTTTCTAAAACTACCAGTTTTGACAAAAAATTTCCAGCCAGCTCTATGTAGGTCCACCCGCCTCGTTTGTTGCAGAAGTTGGTAGGTGTATAGTGAATGAGGCAGGGAATTGCAGGAAGAGAAAGAGTGGCCTGTTGTGTTAGTTTCAATGGAATAAATGAGCCCAGAGTCAAAGGTGTGCGCACGCACACAGGTTTGCTAGCTCCTGGAGTGCCAGACTGAGCCTGTAGGGATACTACCCAAGTGACAACAACTGCAATTGGCTACCAGAGCCCTCTGGCACCATTTTCCAGCATTTTCTTGAAGTCAGGAATGAGGACAAACTCCTGTTGAGGCCAGGACGAAGGCTTCTGCAAAGGGTGATTTAGACAAGTTGTTTACTGGGCCAGTAATGGGCTAGGGCTGCTCAGCCCCTCTCAGTGGGTGGGGGACAGTTTGCTGCCTGACTCAGGGACAAGGTTTAGTTTCACATTGGAGCCAGGGCCGGCTCTAGCTTTTTTGCCGCCCCAGGCAAAAAAAAAAAAAAAA
>NW_020664447.1:59073341-59156166 GCF_002925995.2 Terrapene triunguis
CTCCCTCCACCCGTGGGCAGCCCTCCGGCCTTGGGGTGCCTCTCCCGGCCGGGCAGGCAGAGCCCCTGGGGGCTGCAGGAAGTGCTGGCTCAGCCGCTCCTTTAAAGGTGGCTCGGCCGGGCCGGTCTCAGAGTGGCGCGTGAGGCAGAGGCCGGTGCAGGCGGTGGGGAGTGGCGCATCCCAGGGAGCCCGGCGGCATGGTGAGCAGCGGGGATCGCTAGTTCGTGCCCCTGCAGGGCTGGGCTGGCTCCCCCAAAATTGGCCAGAATGCCGCCCCTTACAATGTGCCGCCCCAGGCACGTGCTTTCTCGTCTGGTGCCTGGAGCCGGCCCTGATTGGAGCTGAGAGAGAGAGGGGCAAACAGCTCAGGGACAGGGAGTGTGATTAACACCCACTCCACAAAGGGAGCCTCTGAGCTGCAAAGGGAAAGTTACATGGATCAGGCAGTGCCAGTTCTGTGTAGTCTAGCATCCAAAAGTAGCAGAGATCAGATCTGGTGCCAGCCACCGAGAGCCAATTGAGACTCCCACAGGACTCCAGACCAGGGTACTAGTGAGCCTGGTAGGAGCCAGGAGAGGACCCTGCCCCACCCAGGGGCAAAGACACAGTAAGGGGCCCTTTTTTGTTTAAGCAGTTCCCAATGCTGCAGCACTCATGGTGCCAAGGAGGGAGCTGTGCCAGGAAGAGAATGAGTTGTGAATGTTGGGAGGTGAGGAATTGGTTGATTTGTTCATGTTAAGAACTTGTTGGTTAACTCTAACCTTCTCCTGCCCCAGATCCTATTTTCCCCACTCCCAGTAAAATCCCCCTTTCTTATGCTATTTTTGGGTGTGTCAGGTCTTTGTTGGGGTTTGGGTTGATGTACTTAATTGTTTCTTCTTTAGTGGGTTTTCTACTCCTTGCCCATTAGTAGCATTATTCGTTTTCCAAGGGACTGCACCCATTATGGCTCAGATACCTGGTGCCTCCTCACTGTATCGGGGAGAACCCCGGCCCACTCCACATAGCAAGCACGAGGGTGGAGGCTTGAGCAACACATTGGGCTACAGGTACAACACTGAACAGTTAAACATGATTTGGGGATTTTGAATACAGAGACCTTGACCTGCTTAATCCCATGACAGCCACCACCAATACACAGTTTGATAACCTTTTATTAAAGATAGAGAAAAAGGAAAAACGGTTGCATTTAAAAGTATTAAGCGAGACTTTTAACCATATCCCTTATTCCCTGCAGCTGAAGAAAGTTTTTATAAGGAAAACCCTATCTGACACTGTGTCAGATTTGTATTAAAGATGGTAACTGCCCGGGGCGGGGGGGGAGGGGGGGAGAGAGGAAAAAAAGAGAAAAAATTAGTTGAGCTCTCTGGATGTTAAAATTCAATCCTGCTTCCTTCAAGACAAAATGCACACAAAACGGAACAGAAAAGAACAGCAGAAATTTTAAAAAATCATGCACAGTCCATCTCTGATGTCAACTCTCACTTGCAGCCTCACTGCTGGAGAACCAATAGGCACAGCACACAGTACTGACAGCCCCTCAGACCTGGCAAACTTGTATCATCATCAAGCTGTTTAAGGAGTTGCCTTTCTAGCCACTGGCTCCCACCAGCATTACAAAAGATGCAGTCTTGGGCAGCTGAGCCAGACTTAAATGGAAGACACAGAGAGAGAGAGAGAGAGAGAGAAAGATGGGTGAAAGAAAGGGATACATGGGGGAGGGGGATGGGAGCAAGTACCTGAGTCTCACATTCTAAGTGGTGTTCAGGATTTAGCCAGACTCATCGGAGGTGGCAATGTCATCTGGGGGTGTCTGTCTGTTTCTCTTCCCCTCCCTCCCCCCAAACCCCAGGCAAAGAGCTCGTAGCAGGACTTGAAAACCCATTGAAACTTCCTCTCCTAGTCCTATGGAAAATGACATGGATTTGTGCCAGTTACTGCTCAGCATTACATGAAATTGAATTGCTACATAATTTCAGAGTGGACTCTCATAGCAATAAAGGAAAAGTGAAATTAAAATACTACGCTAAGGCAAACAGTTCATTTAATAAAAATGAAATAGTTTTAAAAAAAAAATTTGGCTGACGAGATCCTGTAGGTTAAAAAATGAGTCCTGTGAACCATTACAAGAAAGTAAAACACTGCATTACTTTCATGCCGTGGATCTTGGAAATAAACTATCTGTAATGTAGTTGACTTACTGGATCTCCCTCAATATATAAAACTTATTAAATTTATTCCAGCTAATGAGGAACCCTTGCTATAATCAGAATGACAAGTGAAAACAGGATAGTATTAAGCTGGTTTTAGTCCAGTCATCTCGCAGCTATTTTGATCCTCCCAAAGTCTTTTTAAGGACCCCAGAAAGATGTGATGAACAGAATAGCTCATCCCCTCATCATTTGGCCACCAGTTAGGCTTAATATCTGAAACACTGACTTGGTCCCTTAATTTCCAGTTCCATTCTACTTTTGTTTACTAGTCATGGTCTTAACACAGCCATTGGGTTGTAGCAGCAGACCTTTTTGTTTGGACCAGTTCAATCTGCCATTCACTGTTGCTGACTTATTTATAAATGATTTTATATAACAGGCTGAGTTGAACTATTGTTACCTTGGACAACTTAGAATACAGGCCTCTGCACAAAAGGTTTCATGAATAAAGCAATGGACTACAGTCCTGCTTCTGTTACAGAGCTCCTATAAGGCTAGGCAAATTGCTTAAACCAAAAATATTTGTATGCTCATTTTCGGAGTACCTAACTTCAGACACCTGGGGCCAGATTTACACAAGCACTGAGCACTCATAACTGTAAGTGACATCAGTGGGAGCTGTGCTTGGATCATATAAATTGTTATAAAAATGAACTTAAGTGTCTCAAGTTTGGTACCCAAACTAGTGGGCACAAGAGCGGGGCCGAGAATTTTCTATCAAAGAGTTTGACAGAAAATGCAGTTTCCACAAAATCCAAGTTTTCCAATTCCCAAAGGAGAAATCCAAATGAAATATTTTGTTTTGGGTCAATCCAAATAAAAAATAAAAATAAAAAAAAAATCTGTTTCTGATCAGTCTGACATTAATATGTGCTCCCTTAGCTACCATGATGCTTCACGGGAATTGTAGTTGGGTGCCTTGTATCTGTTCTCTATGAATGGAGCTCCTTGGCTTGATTACATCTCCCATGGTGCACTGTATTCTATCCCCTGGTTAAACCTCAAGTGTACCATGGGAGATGTAGTCCAACTGCAAAATTCCCATTGACTTTGGTGGGAGCAGGACCAGGTCCATATAAAAATGACATTTGCAGACCTGTTGAATCTAGTAAGAACTTTATGAGAAAATACATATGTTAAATAGATGATCATTTTTGTTTACAAAGTTTTAGAACGGTCCAGAACCCTCAGCTCAATTCATAAGTCCATTTACCCTCAGAAGGAGAAGAAAGTTGGAAGGAAGGTACTGATAGATGTAAAAATATTGTACCTGCAGTATGCTGGAGTAAGAACATATGAATGATTTGCCACAGCCACCCCAGGATTCTCAAAGAAATTAGATTGATTTCTTTCTTGGTGCTAAGAGTTGTATCTTTAAAGCCCTCTCTGAGGTGTACTAAGGCATCAACCATGACTAAAATGCACCAAAATGTCTATGAAGACTCCCTTTTAAATAAAATTAAAGAATCCAGTCAAGGAGATCTAATACAACAAGAAAGGAGGAAAGGGGTGGAGAGAGGGGGAAAAGGTAAAGGTAATTGATATATGCTCAGAATATAAAATTCATATAGATGAAATTTAAGAAAAACAGAAGCCATGCTAGCTTACATTCTTTTCCTTCACTTTTAGTTGAGTTCAATAAAATGTATTAGTTTTATTTGGGAAGGACCAGATGATAAAATTCTAGCTAGATGACTGTAGGAAAAAATAAGGCAAAAAGATGTCTGAAACAGAGCACTTTAATTTTCAGTAATTATTTTTCTTCTCGTCTATACACAATATACAGGATTTGCACTGATAAAACATACTTGACTTTATATTATGTCAAGGAAGCAGAAAGGAAAGTGTGTAATAGCAGTGATGAAACTTAACATTTGGAAATATTTGTGACCTTATTTCTCCTCTGAAAGTATTCCACTTAGACCAATACCTTTATCTTCTTCCTTACCTTTATATCCAGCATGTGATTTTGTTCACTGGATCAAATCTGGAGTAGTGTACAATACTTCAGCCCCTACTGAGTATGTTCACACAGACAAAAAAGGACATGTGGAGACAACAACAGAATGTTAACAATCACTGTGGCTGGATCCAGGCCTTTATATAAATTTACCACCTTTGGTAATCTAAGTCTCCGTAGTTTATCTCATGCATACTGGACTTTACTTATCAGTATGATATTTTGTGAATTCAGGTGATTGACATTGGTGAAAAAAAATGTCAGTTATTTTCTGTTTTATTATTGAAATAAAATACCACCTTCAAATTATCCTAAAAGAATTTGAAAAAAGAGGAGGGGAAAAAATGAAGCACATTTATAAACGAACACTAGTCTTGGTACGGTAAAAGCTATACCTCCCAACACAAAGAGAGACCAGCATCAACATTAGCGTAGCGTTTTAGTACACAACTTTGGGAGCTACTAACATGTAGAAACTAATCTATTTCTTGTATGTTTTAAAGGCATCTTTTCTTAAATCTGTTACTTCATCTGTTCCTCTCTCCCTCTTCCTTACATAGGACTTAATTTAATCCTGTCCAAACATGCATCCTCACAACAGAGGTCTTTTGAGTCTTTCAACCCTATAGAAGAATCACCATAATCATGCTGTAGTGTCCAGAAATAGGTTCAATTCAATATCCACTGAAGGCAATGTAAGTCTTTCCATTCATTTCAGAGGTCATTGGCTCAGGCCCTGTGGCTGTCCATTATACAGGTAGTTCTTTTTTAATTAAAAGAAGCTTTCTGCATTGCTAATTGCATCCTATATAATTCATAGATTCTAGGACTAGAAGGGACCTCGAGAGGTCATCGAGTCCAGTCCCCTGCCCGCATGGCAGGACCAAATACTGTCTAGACCATCCCTGATAGACATTTATCTAACCTACTCTTAAATATCTACAGAGATGGAGATTCCACAACCTCCCTAGGCAATTTATTCCAGTGATTAACCACCCTGACAGTTAGGAACTTTTTCCTAATGTCCAACCTAGACCTCCCTTGCTGCAGTTTAAGCCCATTGCTTCTTGTTCTATCCTTAGAGGCTAAGGTGAACAAGTTTTCTCCCTCCTCCTTATGACACCCTTTTAGATACCTGAAAACTGATATCATGTCCCCTCTCAGTCTTCTTTTTTCCAAACTAAACAAACCCAATTCTTTCAGCCTTCCTTCATAGGTCATGTTCTCAAGACCTTTTATCATTCTTGTTGCTCTTCTCTGGACCCTCTCCAATTTCTCCACATCTTTCTTGAAATGCAGTGCCCAGAACTGGACACAATACTCCAGCTGAGGCCTAACCAGAGCAGAGTAGAGCGGAAGAATGACTTCTCGTGTCTTGCTCACAACACACCTGTTAATACATCCCAGAATCATGTTTGCTTTTTTTGCAACTGCATCACACTGTTGACTCACATTTAGCTTGTGGTCCACTATAACTCCTAGATCCCTTTCTGCTGTACTCCTTCCTAGACAGTCTCTTCCCATTCTGTATGTGTGAAACTGATTTTTCCTTCCTAAGTGGAGCACTTTGCATTTGTCTTTTTTAAACTTCATCCTGTTTACCTCAGACCATTTCTCCAATTTGTCCAGATCATTTTGAATTATGACCCTGTCCTCCAAAGCAGTTGGAATCCCTCCCAGTTTGGTATCATCCGCAAACTTAATAAGTGTACTTTCTATGCCAATATCTAAGTCGTTAATGAAGATATTGAACAGAGCAGGTCCCAAAACAGACCCCTGCGGAACCCCACTTGTTATGGCTTTCCAGCAGGATTGGGAATCATTAATAACTCCTTGAGTACGGTTATCCAGCCAGTTATGCGCCCACCTTATAGTAGCCCCATCTAAATTGTATTTGCCTAGTTTATCGATAAGAATATCATGCGAGACAGTATCAAATGATTAAGTTGTCACTAATGCTACAATCTTTAGGCCAGATGCAGCCACCCTTACTCAAAATGAGTAGTACCTACGACATGAGTAGTTCTAATAAAGAAAGTGGGACTTCATGGAGTAAGGTATTACTTCCACCCATAGGCTCATTGTGTAACTGGCCCTTTTAAAACAGTAAACAAAACAGCCCCTGATGTCATCTACCATGCAAAGCAAGGCTCCCCCCACGGGACTCAATGAATGGTGCTGATTCAGAATGATCCATTTTATCTATGGGTAATATGTAAGCATAACAATAAATCAGTTTAAACAAATATATATCCATGAGACTTCTGCCTCATATATGATATCAATCTATCAGTTGCTATAATAAAACTTATACCTTTGATATTCACGGTTTTTTTTATGTATGCCTCATTATTTCTTCATGCTGATTACTCAATGAAAGGGACTGCATTCTATTTAAGGATATGGAAAGGTCACACACAAAAGGGAGTTTGAGTCTGCCTTTGTTTGCAGTTTTCACAGAAAACCACCAAGCTAATGTTAATATTTGCTTTCACTTAATACATACGCTCCAAATATCTAAAATGAAATTCATAATAAGCAGCGTGGATGACAAAGTACTTAAGACAAGTTATTGATCTCAGAAGAGTTATAAGGACATTTTAAAATTGGTCATTTTATGAAGGTTCTGGTATATTTGCTTTCCTTAAAAGGCTGTTGTGATACATCAACTTCTACTGCACAGAAGACAAATGGCATTTATTGTATTTGGTACCCAGAATAGAAGAATACATGATCATAGGATGCAAGTTAAAAGAAAGGTTATTGCAATAATTGAAATCAAATTCAAAATGAAACAGGATGATTAACTAACTATACCATTCATTCTTAGAAAAGGGCATTGGGTGAAGATTCTAAAGAGCTTTGTTGTAAAAACAGCTTGACTAGAACAATTATTCAGGTTTCATGACTGGCCTTGATTCTCCAGACACAAACTTCGTTATGTAAATACAAACACAGCAACCAGCGCTGGTCCCAAAGCAAAATCCCAGATCCAAAACAACTAAAAAAAATCTGGGAGGAATTTAAAATCTGCTGTTTGGGCACATATGTAACAGGTTAAGGGATACACAAAGTGAAATTTATTATTAGTGTGAGAGCAAATAAGGCACTCATTAAATATTGTGAAAAATGAGTTGATGTCTGTCTGTAACAAGGTATAGCAGGGCCCCCCTTGATCCTGCCTCTGCTCTTCTCCAAAGAATCACTCAGAGACCTTTTGGCTCAGCAGTCACCAGTGCAGTTTATTTACACAGTGCAAATCAACCACCTCTCACCACATATCGCTGGGGGTTCTAGCCTTAGGGGCTTCTCTTTCTTGTAGCCAGGAGACAAGACCCATCCCTTTCCTTCTACTCTCTGGCTCCCCTCCCCCTGCTTGCTTGCTTGCTTCCTTCCTCTGAGCCTGTATATAGCCCCAGGCTAATCAGGCTGGCAGCTGTTCTGCCTCTGCCAATCAGGCTCAGGTTCCTCTAGTCACCTCCCTTAATTGGAGCTGGAGTGACAGAGGGCTGGCTGAGCAGTTCCTGGTCAGCACCCTGTCGAATGATATATCAATAGCATCTAAAAATATTTGTAAAGGATATTTGTAAGGAAAACCACTTATTTTGTATTGCAGTTGCACAGAGACCCCAACCAAGGTCAGGGCCCCACCGTGCTAGGCACTGTACAGACACAGAATATGAGATAGTCTCTGCCCACAGGGAACTTACAATCTAAACTAGTCAAGACAGAAAAAGGAGGAGAGACAGGAAATACTATTATCTGCATTTCACAGATGGGAAAAAGATTACGGGCATGTCTACACTACAAACTTAAGTCAATTTAGGTTAGGTTAGGTTGACTTACAGCCATTGCAGTAATTACTGTGGTGGTCCATGTCCACACTACCCTCCTTCTGTTGGTGGTGCGTGTCTTCACCAGGAGTGCGTCCAACGATTTAAGACAGGCAGTGGGGGAGAGGGGAGCTGAGAGCCCAGACTCTCAGCTCCACGTGCAGCTCCCTGCTGGGAGCCCCGCTTCCTGTCCCCCTCCCTCCCCCAAGCTCTTGGCTCCCCACTGGGAGCCCGGCTGTCCCCCCAGGCTCAGATCAGGGAGCCATGAAATTGACAAGAATGACAGCCAACAGCCAATGTAAGTAACCCACAGTGTCTACACAGACACTGTCACCCTAACTACACCCTACCTTACATCTCTCGAGGAGGTGGAGTTATTATGTGAGGGTAGTGGGGCACTTACAGCTACAGGAACAAAGCTGTAGTGTGGACACTGACATAGTTAGGCTGATGTAAGCGGCCTTGCATCAGCCTAACTTTGTAATGTATACCAGGGCTTAGTAATTTGCCTAGGTCATACAGGAAATCTGTGATAGTTCCAGGAATTGGACCCAGACCACTTAAGTCCCATTTGAAGTGCTTTAACCACAAAACTACTAAGGCCCAAATTCAGGAAAGTAATTAAGAATGTACTTTAAGTACATTCAGGAAAGTATGTAAGCAAATACTTAAGTCCTACTGAGTTGTATTTCTAGGAGAGTGTGAATGATTTAGGAACACAAATACCAATGACTGTCAATACATTTTGTGCTCCTAAGTCAGTTAGGGCTTTGGGTATGAAACTTTCAAACAGGAGATTTCAAATAGGACTTAAGCACATGCTTTCCTGAGTAGGGATGTTTACCTGAATTAAGGCCTAAGACTAAAGCTGGTTAAAATTCTGAATTGCCATTTTGCAGGGCATTTCTACATCTCAAAATGTGTTTTTGTTCCAACTTGAAACTAATGCATTTTCAAAATTTCCCACAAAATGAAAGTTGTGGGAAACACATTTTGAAAAAAAATTGAAATTAAAATTTCAAAAGTTTTCCATAATGAAAAAGTTTTCTGTTTCAAAAAATTTCTCATAGGAAATTATTGAAATAGATACAATTTAGCATAAAGTAAGGTTGTGCTGAAATGGCATTTGCCAAAGGAAAACTCTTTCAATGAGAGTTTTGATAAGCCCCAAGGCTCCAATCCAGCACGGCCCTTAAAGCAATCCCATTAGCTTAATGTAAATAACTTCCACTTGAAGTCAATGTATATTGTGGAAAGAGTGGTATGGGGACTTTATGCACTCAAACCCATATGTATGGTCTTTAACCTCCACAGAATGGTGAGTGAGCTTCAAAATTGAGCTATACATCATGGACAATCAGGTTCTTCATGACATTTTGTGTACAGTTAGCTGGGCTAGGATAGTTGTTCTTGCTATATTTCCTCAGAGTATTTCAGCACTTTAGTTTCCACGCTTATACAGAATCAGGAAGTGCAGAGGTACATGAAAATAAATATAGCTAACACCTTTTTTTGAACCTCATAGAATGTTCAGTTGAGGTTCAGTTCAATAAATGGGTTCAGGTTTGGAGAGTTAGTTAATATGAACTGGTATGCACCTCTTTTCAGCAGCGTGGAGTAGAGTACAACTGCCAGAGTGGAATAAGGTACAGTATGCAATAGGTACATGAGCCAGACATGGCTACAGACAAAGAAATATAGAATAAAATAATAATCTAGCTCTGTAAGATAGCAATTCTGGGGGCCTCAACCACAGATCCAGCCTCAGCTTTCCCATCACTAAAGAAAGGACTGTATAGGACAGAAATTGTTCAATATTACATGAGAACTTCTAAAATAAGATAAGGTTCCTTAAAAGACATGACATTAAAATAAAGCTTGAATAGCAAAACTAAATTAATGAAGGCAGTTAGATTGCTTGAAGTTATTTGGAATTCTGAATGCATGTTTGCTAATGCATTTGTATTCTCCATGAAGATAAGTTGGATGTGTAGTTTTAACCATTTCAGCAACATGTCAAGAGCAATTAATATTGCAGCTCAGGTTTCCAAAAAGGACATTTATGTGGGTGTAGTGAGGAGGCATGGTGTCCCGCCCTGACAGACCGGGAGAGAGCTGCAACCGCCCCCTGGTGTGCAGAACTGGGATACCCACGGCCACCCAGCCAAAAGCAGAGGGGCGGGGCAGGAACAGGAACTATAAAAACCCAGCCCTCTAGCTCAGTTGGGCCGGAGCTGCTAGAAGAGCAGGCTGTCTTCCTCCTTGCTGCTAGAGCTTGGATCTGACAGAAGCTGCTCCTATGCCAGAGACCTGGAAGGACTGCCGGAGCTAGGGTGACCAGACAGCAAGTGTGAAAAATTGGGATGGGGGTAATAGGCACCTATATAAGACAAAGCCCCCAAAAATTGGGACCGTCCCTATAAAATTGGGATATCTGGTCACTCTAGCTGGAGCTCCCAGACACAGAAGAGCCATTGGGGCTGCTGCTTGCTGTCTACCTGAATGAGACCAATGACAACCCTGGAACCCAGGTACCCCCAGATTGGGAGTGTAGGAAGGAGCCCAGGGAAGCCAAATAGGGTTTGGCTGTATGACTGATTGCAAGCAGCCAGCGTGTTGCGGTCGGATTTCCTCACTGACCCAGTGGCGGACCACTCTGACACTGCTAGGGCCCTGGACTAGGATGCAGTGAAGCAGGAGGACCTGCATCCCCCTGCCACCCCACTGTCAAGGGTGGCAGCCTCCCCACTTTCTGGTCAGGAGGCCTGCATTTGTCTGGCCCCTGCCTGAACTAGGGTGCCAGATTGCTAACTCTCCCACCAGAGAGATAAACCATCTCCCCTAGTCTGCACTGTTACTCTACCTGGCTGCAGGCTAGAGCCCCTTACCTGAACGGATTGCTGCCCAGGGGGGGAATAGACTCCCTACTGCTCTAACTGACTGTAGGTCAGAACCCCTACTGGATTACTGCCCTGTCATGACTGAGGGGCTGGGCAGATAGACTTGTTGTGGCTCTCCCAGACTACTGGCCAGAACCATTAACTGTGTGTCGCTCTGACCAGATTATAGGCTCGGAGCCCTCAGACTTCTCGCTGCTCGGCCTGACTGCAGCCCTGAGACACTGTGAGCTGATTTTCCCCTGAACCAAAGCACTCCAGAAGTGTCGTAGCAAGGAGGCGGTCTCCTGGCCTGACGGATGGGGAGACCCACAATGGGCATTAATCAGTTTTCTTAAATAAGATTAAAAGTTACAATAGGAACAAAAGAATTAAACATCACAAAAGGCAAATTGACATATATAAATCAGAAACATAAAAGGGCTATTCCAGGGCTGGTGCAAGGAAGTTTCATGCCCTAGGCGAAACTTCCACCTTGCCCCCCCCTCTCAGCCCTGCGGCAGCTCCCCGCACCCCGCCCCCCCCGCGGCAGTGCCCCCTCCCCCCCCGGGGAGCCGTGCGGCAGCTCCCCACCCCAGCTCACCTCTGCTCCGCCTCCTCCCCGAGCACGCCGCCCCCGCTCTAATTCTCCTCCCCTCCCAGGCTTGCGGCGCCAAACAGCTGATTGGCGATGCAAGCCTAGGAGGTGGGAGGAGTGGAGCGGCAACCGCACGCTTGGGGGGGGGGTGTAGGAACACTGTAAAAAAAAAATTGGGGGCACCGCTTTTTGGCGCCCCCAAATCTTGGCGCCCTAGGCAACCGCCTAGTTTGCCTTAATGGTAGCACCAGCCCTGGGTTATTCACAAGTTCAATTTTTCTGCTGACTGATCTAAAAATACATCTGCCTCTGAACTCCACTTCATAAACTGAATGAACAGATAACATAGTTCACCCTTACACTGGCACTGCCCATGACAGGGAGATGGATGGGATATTACAAAGATTTTTTGGTCCAGTGCAGGAGAACCGTGAACTAAATAGTGTTAAACGCTTGGGAAAACATTGAAGGTTACTGAACTTTGGAAAGTAGGAGAAGGGATGCCTGGTGGGGATGGGAGATAGTTAAGAGAGAGTCTGTTACAAAAAGAATACAGGGATAGAATTAGGGAGCAAATTTCTCAGAATAATATGCTGGAGTAGAGTTGAGGTTTGCTTGACAACTTTTTTCTGGGCTCCAACACAACTGTCCCAGTACCAGAGAGGTTAAGATCCAGGAACAGGTGAAACAGTTTGGATAAGAGAACACATGCATAGAACCTTTGACTGTAATTTAAACATGAACTCTATTTTCTTTCCTCTGTAATGCTATAATAAGGTTGTAGCTCTTCTAAGCCCCAGTTCAGCATGGTACTTAAAGCAGAGGCCCAACTTTAAGCATGTGAGTAGTCCCAGTTGGCTTCAACAATGGAAGAAGAAATAGTATGAGAAATGGAAAAGAGCTTCCATAGGGTTGGGGAAGAAGGGAATGATGCTGCAAAAGCAGCATTCCTCATTCTGCATGCTCCCTGGACAATATTTTATCCTGATTAGAGCTGGGTGGGAGACAATTTTCTCACCCCATGAAACCTGGAGATTTAAAAAAAAATGGTTTCACATTGGGATGAATGAGACTGCTGGGGTTGTTTTTTTGTTTTTTTAAACACAAGAAAAACTCCAAAAACACAACTATAAACATGATCCAGAGTAGGGATGTGAAGCAGGGTTTCCCACATCTCAGGGGATTGCCCTAACCACTGAGCATTCACTATTCTGGAGTGAGGAGCTCGCGCTCTCTCTCTCTGGCTTTGACCAGAAATTCTATGCTAGGCCCAAGAAACCTTTCCCCACAAAACTGATACAGTCCCACAGAAACTTTCTGTTTGAACAAATAAGCACTTTCTGACAAAAAATGTTTTATTGAAGAATTTGACCATCTTTACTTCTTACCACTGGTGGAGGGAACAATAAGACCTGCAGATGAGGTAGATAACATACTTCAGTTAAAGTGTCTAAATCATACATGGCCATTTCATTACCATGCTACATTTAAATGAATACAGGTCCCTGAATTAAAATGCAAAGTAACAGCCTTAATTAGCCTCCACACTTGGGTCAACACTTACAGAAGTGCAATCAGTTAACTCTGTATTCATGCTTGTGTTGGCAACGTTGATACCCCATTGTCAGGAGAGAGAAGGCAAATATACAGATGCAACAGGTCTCAGCTTAATAGTGTCTTGTTTTCATATGTCATTATGATTATAGCAAGGGTTCCTCATTAGCTGGAATAAATTTAATGGGTTTTACTTATTAAGGGGGATCCAGTAAGTTAGATAGTTTGCCAACATTTATTTTTGGCTGAAGACATCCTTTAGGTTAAAAAGAGTCCTGTGAACCATTACAAGAAAGTAAAATGCTCTGAATTACACTCATGCCATTGAAATAAACTATTTCAGCTTTTATTCAATGAACTGTTTGCCTTAGCTTAGTATTTTTTTTTATTTTACTTTATTGCTATAAGACTCCACTCTGAGGTTATGTAGCAATTAAATTTTATGTAGGGCTGAACAGTAATTGCACAAACCCATGTCATTTTCCTTAGGAGAGGAAGTTTCAATGGGGTTTTCAAGTCCTGCTAAGAGCCCTTTGCCTGGGGTTGGGAGAAGTTAGAGAGAGTTATATTCTATCACCACTGCCCCAACCCCAGATTTACTAGTAATTTCAAATTCAATCCATGTTTCACATAGAACTAGTTTCCATTCAGTAAAAAATGAGAGCCACACACGGTTACTTAGACAACCCCACTGATTTCAGTGAGGTTGCACATGCATAACTGAAGAATTTATCCCATTATCTTGTTACTGAAAAACTGATGTTACACTGTCCTTTCAGGGAAGCCACTTAAGAACCATGCCGGGATGCTGGAGAGTGTCATTCCAGTCTCTCTCCTGAACATATTGCAGATAGGATATAGAGACTATCCAACAGGCTGAAATTCTTTACTTGAACAAGATTAAAATAAAAACAGTGAGGATAATAACCTAAAATGTGAAGTGGGCAATCTTTGCTTCAATAGGACTGCTGGATTAAAGAAAACATGGGAAGAGACAAGAGACCTCTCTGAATTTTCTGTAATGTTCACTGTAGTACCTAAGCACTGTTCCCATAGTATCTAAGAAAACAAAAAGTATGTACCAAACGGGTAGAGAGCATGTGGTGTTTATTTCTTTCTATTACTGGCTACTAGCTAAAGATTGCGCAGGTGCTTCCCTTGCATTTTTGCAGTAACACATTATAGCTTACAATTGTATGGCACTTCCCACCTGCAGATGTCAAAGTGGATAACAAATTTGGGTGCTATCCTATCCAGTTTAAAGATAAGGTAACTGAGGCATAAAAAGGTTGTGTAACTTATCCAGGGCCACAGTCATTGGTAGAGTCAAGACCAGAAACCTGGTCTTGCAACTCCCTGCTCTATGCTTAACCTGCTAGAACTCTTCGTTCATGAGAGGAGTATTGCAGGGGGCGGAAGAGGAGGAAGACTCTCTGACTTAGACATAACATATTGGCCACATGTGATTTTATAAAACAACGCTTTTCACCATTTGGGATTTTCAGGTTTTGGAAGGAAAACTGCAGTGCAACATAACTACTAAATGTAATTTGAAGGAATGCTAAATAAGATTATGAACATTTTATATCTGAGAACAAGCAAGCATTAAGCTGCTGCTTTGACTGTTTCGTGATGTACCTCAAGATTAGTTACTATTTGAATGCATGAAAAACATATTTAAAGTGGTGTTAAGTCTAGTTTATTAGTCCATAGTTTATTAGACCTATAGGGCAAACTTGTAAAGTACCCTATGATATTGTAATGGTATACTGGCCCTTTAATATGGAGGACCAGAAGACCCCTTTCCAAGGATATTGGAATAAAAGACAGGCCCCAAAATGGCCTTATAGCAGGAAGAGAAGAAGTGATCCTGGGGAATTAGTAGTTGGATGGGAAAAAACAGGATACTGTCCCTTTAAGTGCTTGGGATGGGGAGCCCTGTGGCATACAATGGGGCAGGACTCACCTCTCCCAGCAAATCAGGGGGAAGCTCTCTGCAGAAAGGTAGAATCAGGGGCGGCTCTAGCTTTTTTGCCACCCCAAGCACAGCAGGCAGGCTGCCTTTGGCAGCTTGCCTGCGGGAGGTCCGCCGGTCCCGCAGCTTCGGCGTACCCACTGCCGAATCTGCAGGACCGGCGGACCTCCCCCAGGCAAGCCACCGAAGGCGGCCTGACTGCCGCCCTCGCAGGGACCGGCAGGGCACCCCCCGCGGCTTGCCGCCCCAGGCACGCGCTTGGAGCGCTGGTGCCTGGAGCCGCCGCTGGGTAGAATAGCTGTGGCTTTTTCCCTCCAAACAGGGAGTATATTGACAGGGCGCATGAAGCCAGAGCCAGGACACTGCGGCGGGAAGCGGCGCGGGCGAGGGATGTGCTGGCTGCGGCTTCCCGCTGCCCCCATTGGCCCGGGACGGCGAACCGTGGCCAGTGGGGGCCGCGATCGCCCGAACCTGCTGCGTCAGCAGGTAAATAAACTGGCCCGGCCCGCTAGGGTGCTTACCCTGGTGAGCCGCGTGCCAAACGTTGCCGACCCCTGTGCTAGAGCCTGGCCTGAGGGGGGGAAAAAGAGCACATGCACACTGCAGAGCCACATGATGCTGATGGAGCAGAGAGAGAGAGGAAAACAGAGCATGAAGAAACAATATCAGAATTAAGAAACTGCCTGAACACACTGAAGGAGGAAACCCAATCTGGTATGTAAAACTTTGACTTATGGAGTTGTTACATCTGAGATCTTTGGAAGAGGTAAAAGTGGAAAGAGCACATAGGGTATTGCTTGCCCCACCTAGTCCTCACAACAGATTCAGGGATCTCATTGTGAAATCTGAAGATCAGCAGAAAAATAGAGTTATTGAAAAAAAAGCCAGACAGCATTCAGAGCTCCCACTCAAAAGCCACAAGCTGAAAGTTTCCATGATTCCTTTGCCCTAAATTTAAAAAATAGGAGAAAGCTATGGGAAATTACAGTAGCCCTCAGACAGGCAGATATTGGCTGCAGATGGGGATTCCCATTTAAACTCTCAATCAGCTTCCAAAAAAAAAAAAATCCATATTTTACCATAAGTTACTTTGAGAGGAAAAGTCAGTCACTTTGGATAAAAATACAAATATCAAAACGTGTCAAGGATACTCCAGAAGCAGTAATTACAGACAAGCTGCTAAAAAGTTCTTGGCAGACAGTGAGACACAGGAAAAGGAAGATAAGAAAATACAAAAGGTTCTAAAGACCATACTGCCAATGGCACATGTGAAGCTGAACAAAAGAGCTCTATAGCTGAGGAGTAACCTAAAAATTAACCAGGAGGGACTTGGGAGTTTGCAACAAGGAACAGTAACTATCTTTTCTTCTCCCTTGCCACTCACCCGTCTTAGGTCAGCAGCTTTTATAATCTTCTTCCAAAACTCTTGATCGTTCACCAGTCTGTCATGCAGATGGATCTCCCCATGGTCTGCAGATATCCAGTCAATTTACTGAGTCTTTGGTCATATTCCATCCACAACCATTGAAAGAGCCATCCCACTGCTATAGCTCTCAGGTCTCCACTGAATATGCCAATGTAGTCTAGCCTCCCTCAACTTGTCTTCAATTGAAGACACCTGCATTAGGCCCTTATAACTCATTTCATATCACAGCACATCCAACCATTTGACCATCTCAACATCTTCATTTCCATGGTGGAGAGCATATTGACCTCCTTTCTTGTGGCTGGCCAACTCCCTGTTCCATACATTAAGATGGGTCAAATTACTACTTTTTAACTTTGTGACAAAAAGATGCCAATAGAGAACGGTCACAATGTATGGAGTTTGCTTAAGTGAGGTGACCATAACTCTGTGATAGCTGTGTTCTCCGTTTCAAAAAGTAAAGAAAATACAGACTCAGAAGGGGGAAGTCCCAGTTTCAGGAATAAGGACTCACAGCTAGTCTCCTTTCCTGCTAACTTAACCCCCAGGCAGTCTAACAAGTGCAGCAGGGCCCCAACTGAGCCACCGGATACCCAATCGGGTGGTTTGACCAAAGGGGGAAAAGCAGGTCTGTTCATAAGACCAGCAGCATGGTGCTGGCTGCTCACAGCTGCAATAGCTCTTGCATTTGCTTGTCCCAGCATTACTCCTGCCATGCCTCACTCCAGATAACCTGACTGAGACTCAGCTCGACTCCCTGACTTAACTGAATGACTCTGGCATCTGGGCTCTGACTGCTGGCTACTGACTCTCAGTGGTTTGAGCATTGGCCTGCTAAACCCAGGATTGTGAGTTCAATCCTTGAGGGGGCCACTTGGGGATCTGGGGCAAAATCAGTACTTGGTCCTGCTAGTGAAGGCAGGGGGCTGGACTTGATGACCTTTCAAGGTCCCTTCCAGTTCTAGGAGATGGGATATCTCCAATTAATTAATTTCAACCATTTGGCCTGACTGCCCATGTTTTTAATCATGTGACAACAGGGGAAGAGGATATTGAAGAAAATAAAGAGGGGACAGGGAGGAGCCCTTAGAGAGTCTGTAAATCCTCCCCATGTAACTCAAGTGATCAGATGGTGATCTATCCCAAGGGGTGTGGGTTAAAGTCCTATAGGTGGTGAAAATGTATCTTCCGTAGTCCAAGAGTTCAAAGGTAGAGTACAGGGATTTAGGGTTCAGCAACATACAGTTGTTTGGGGACTGTTTTACATGTTACGTTGATATTTTATCTGTGGATTTAAAGTAAGGGGAATGCAGGAGTGGGGATTGAATTTGGGAGGTGGGGGGAAATTTTTTCAAGAAATAGGGAAATTTATAAACAGAAACCAAGCATATTCAGATCACAAATCACAATCACAAATGCAACATAATTAAAAATGAGACATTGGCCACACAAGGGTTCATGCCGTCAAACAGTTAAAGAATCACAATAATTTCAAGTTTTTCAGTAAGATAAAAAGTTATCCTTCTAAAGTAATCTTTGGATGTCAAAGGGCTAACTGTCATTAAAAGGAAAAAACCCTGGCAGAATTTAGCATAATTTGAGTGGGTTTTTATTTCAAGAAACTCATTAAGGGGGGTGAGGGGCAAATTATGGGCATCAAAATTAAGTGGTTTTAGCAGACCTTTTGAGCTAAAGAAAAGAGGAGTGGGCAAAATATTTGGCTAAACATGTATCTTTCAGATTAAAAATCAATTAAAGATAAGGAGAGAGAGTATCGTATTGAAGGACACAATTGCTGGGTTAACAGTGGGTTTAGTGTATATTCACATGCGGCATTTTAAAGACTGTTGTAACACTTTGGGGACAAGGAAGTTATATGTGGAGGAGACTTCAGTTTGCACACTAATTCCTTACTGGGATAGATCTAATTACCCTGTTGGCACAGAGAAGTCAATGATGCGTTTGCTTCCTTATCTCCCTTGTCATTTTTAATCTCTCAGAATGCTGGTGAGAATTGCATCCAAGGGAAAGAGACTACACATTTTATTCACACCCTAAGCAGTTACATACAAGGATATATTTAATGTCAAAAATACAGGTTTGAAAAAGTATAACTATTATTAGGGGGGAAAACTGAATATGTTGCTGACCGATGCCATTGAAAAAGCCCTTAGATATACACATGTTTTATACAAGAGGAAATGAAAGCGATAGGCTTAAAAGGGATTCACTAGCAAAGCAATGTATTATTCCACAAATTAAAAACAGTCAGCCAAGAGATAGTTACACACACTAATGAAATTGCTACTTTTGCTTCATATCATCTCTATACCTGAGATACTCCAAGATCTAAGTTAATCAAAGATCTCGAAGTAGCAGGCTTGCCAAAGAAATAACAGAATTAAAAATATCCTAGTGTCAAGTATAAAAAGTGGTAAAACCTCAGGACTTGATGGCTTTTCAGCTGAATTTTACAATGTATTTAAGAAGGAATTAGTGGTTCCCTTGAGAAGTACCTTCAGCTCTACTGTGTTAGCGGAGGAACTTCCACAACTTGTGAAAGAAGCTACTGCAGTTGCTCTCTCTGAAGTTGGAAAAAAAACTTTGCCTTATGCAGCTCATATGGATTCATAGCACTGTTGAATCATGACAAAAGATTTTTAGCAAAAATACTAGCCCGCTGATTGTAGTCCACGTTCTCAGTTTATATAAACCCAGCTCAAACTGGATTCATTAAGAACAGACAGTTATCAGATAATATTGGGAGAGTACTTGGAATCATCCAGTAAGCCAGATCACAAGAAGATCCATTTCTTTTGTTATCACTTGCCACAGAGAGCCTTTGATGGAATAGAGTGGAACTGTTCAAGTCATGTCCCATATGGACTTTGGCCACTAGTTCCTTAAATGGATAACTGCTCTTTACAGCAGCCCAAAAGCAGCTGAGTGTTAATGGGGTTAAATCTCCCCTCTTTGAACTACCTAGAGGGACTGTCAGGGTTCCCTCCCCACTCTGAACTCTCTGGTACAGATGTGGGGACCCGCATGAAAGACCCCCTAAGCTTATCTCTACCAGCTTAGGTTAAAAACTTCCACAAGGCACAAATTCTTACTTGTCCTTGGAACGGTACAACTGCCACCACCAAGTGAGTTAGACAAAGATATAGGAAAAGGACCACTTGGAGTTCCTGTTTCCCCAAAATATCCCCCCAAACCTCTTCACCCCCTTTCCTGGGGAGGCTTGAGAGCAAACCAGGTGAGCACAGACCAGCCCCTTGGGTTTTTAGGACACTAAAACCAATCAGGTTCTTAAAAGCAGAACTTTATTATAAAGAAAAAGTAAAAGAAGCACCTCTGTAAAATCAGGATGGAAGGTAATTTTACAGGGTAATCAGATTCAAAACAGAGGATTCTCCTCTAGGCAAAACTTTAAAGATATTTAAAAAATAAATAAATAAACAACCCTCTTAGCCTAGGGAAAATTCCCAAGCTGAAACAAAAGATAATCTAATGCATTTCCTTCCTATTACTTACAATTTGTAATCTTATATGCTTAGTTCAGGTATGGCTTTAGGGGATGTATTTTCCCTGCCCTGGTTCCCCGCTGTCCCGGAGAGAACACATAAAGAGCATAAAAACAAAAACCTTCCCCACAGATTTGAAAGTATCTTCTCCCCTTATTGGTCCTTTTGGTCAGGTGCCAACCAGGTTATTTGAGCTTCTT
The DNA here is from genome assembly GCF_002925995.2 of Terrapene triunguis. NCBI lineage: Eukaryota > Metazoa > Chordata > Testudines > Emydidae > Terrapene > Terrapene triunguis. The sequence goes on from NW_020664447.1 coordinate 59,093,501, forward strand.
AATCCTTTACAGGTAAGAGAGGGATTTTATGCTACCCTTAGCTGTATGTTTATGACAGGGACTAGGTAGGGATGCCCGTTATCTCCTTTATTTTTTGCACTGGCTCTTGAGCCTTTTGCACATAGGATAAGGAGCAATGAATCTATCACAGGAATAGAATTTGCAGGAACACATCAGAAGATATTACATCTGCATATAGAGTTTTTATTTAAACCAAGTATTGGTTTAAAATTAGTTTCTAAATAAATCCAGGATTTGGGGAAAGCATCTAATTTTACAGTAAATTATGCCAAATCTGAAATGCTAGCTATAAATTTGTAGCCAGTGTTGTTGTTGCAGTGTTGATCCTAAGTTATTAGTGACACAAGGTAGCAGAGGTAATGTCTTTTATTGAACCAATTTCTGTTGAGATACACAAACTTTTGAGCTGACAGAAGATCTGTGTCAGCTCAGAATCTTCTCTCTCACCAGCAGAAGTTTAGCTATAAGTTTGCCAGAGACTCTGAAAAGTCAGTCATTCAGAAAACATCTGGGTACAAATGGGCAAATTAAGATACCTGGGAATTCAAATCTCAAACCACCTAGAAGAGCTCTATGAATTAATGTCAAACCACTATTTCAGCAAAGAAAGAAAGAAAGGACAGACAGACCTGGAGTGCTAAGGGGAGTATGCAGTTTCATGATTGGAAAGAATAGCATTTTGAACATTTTAGGTTGGTTTGGTATGATTTATTCTCGACAAGTCCATGTTGGCTATTACTTATAAACTGGTTATGTTATCCTGTAGGTGTCTACAAGTTGATTGTTTAATGATTTGTTCTAGTATCTTTCCCCAGTATCAGAGTTAGGTTGACTGGTCTATAATTCCAGGTCTTCTTTGTTCCCCTTTTTAAAGATAGGTACTGTTTGCCCTCCTCCAGGGCCTCACCTGTCCTCCAGGAGTTCTCAAAAGATAATCATTAGCCAGTTCAAAGATTGCCTCATTTCTTTAAGTACCCTAGAGTGAATTTCATCAGAGATATTCATGTTGGCAGAGCCGGACTTAGATAACTATTCTTAAACCTGTTCTTTCCCCATTCTGGCTCACTGTTCTTTCCCCCTTGTTAATATTGTGAAAACTAAAGCAAAATAGGTATTAAAACACCTCAGCCATCCTGAGGTCATCCCATATTAGTTCTCCTTCCCGTTTGAGCATTGGCCTGCTAAACCCAGGGTTGTGAGTTCAGTCCTTGAGGGGGCCACTTAGGGATCTGGGGCAAAATCAGTACTTGGTCCTGCTAGTGAAGGCAGGGGGTTGGACTCTATGACCTTTCAGGGTCCCTTCCAGTTCTATGAGATAATAATAAATGGAGATATACCTACTATTTTATTTCCTCTTGCTAATATACATTTCCACATTCTTTCCCAAAAACCCAGTGACATTGCGGTCTTTGTGTATGCCCTAAAATTAATCAGAACTATCAGGGATAGAATTCAAAACTAATAATGCAAGTGGGGTGACAGATTTATTCTATTTTACATTAAAAAAAATTCCACTCTAACCCTGTCAATGGAACTCCATTGAGAGTGATGTTTGGCCAATTTACATAGCAGAAAGTTTGGCCCTTCACAATATACTTGTTTTGAGGAAACAGTGAAATAAGTATTTAGTAACAGGACTGAGTAGACTTTGGTTAATATTTGACTAGGTCTCATTTTAATGACATCCAGGGTTTATTTCATGCAGAGAGTGTAGAATCAAGTTATAATAATAAGACTTTTTCAAGACTACTTGACACTACAAAATGTAACTAATAATATCCTACAGTATTATAAAATACCAAGACCTTCACACACACATTTTGTTCAATAGAAAAATCTGTTAAAACAAAAACCTGAACAACTAACAAACAGACTGGAGTGTCCATATAGGAAAGTCTTACTCAGTGCATAATGAGTTACATATTTGCTAGGGTGACCAGATGTCCTGATTTTATAGGGACAATCCTGATTTTGGGGTCTTTCTTATATAGGTTCCTATTACTCCTCACCCCCTGTCCTGATTTTTCACATTTGCTGTCTGGTCACCCTAATATTTGCTGAGTCCAAGATCAGAATTTTTTGCAATGAGAAATAGTACTGGTCAGAAAACAAACAACAAAAAATGGCTCTGTCTTTTATTCTGTATCAGAATGTTCTTTAACATACAAGACAAAGCACATAAGATAGCCAAATGATGCACTCCCCCCCCCCCCCCCCCCCCAAGATGTCTCTAGCTATTTCAAACCAATTAAAACCCTTCAGGATTTAGATAGATAATAGAATATTGCTGCCCTTTGGCCAATGCAGCTAGCCAGCATTCAAGTTCTTACCAGGTTGCTTTCTTTGGAGTAGATATTGATTATAAAAGTTAAGTATTTCTTTGGTGCAAACATGTTTATTTTAAAAGTAGCTACACAAAGTCCTGTTTTCCTGAATACAGAAAGAACAAACAGGTGGCAGATTTTGTCCAGAAATCCAAGCCTGGCTTTTCAGCGAGTACTTCTTCCAGAAGAAGTTGCGTCTCTTGGCTTCCTGCAGGGCCACACACTGGTGCTTCACTCTGTCTGCTTTCTGGCTCCTTTCACCCACAGACACACAGCTGCAGCCAACTGATGCCCCAATCCTGTATTTTCAATCAGTCTCCAAGGAAACCCAGGGGGCAAAATGGCTTAACTTAGGTGAGGCCAAGCCATGCTGGCCCATGTGTTGGGCAGTGGCTTCTACAATTTCAGTACCACTATACAGAGGCATTTAATTGCTCCTTCATTTAGTGCTTCAGATACCCATCAACTTTTACCAGGTCTGTGATTGATGGCAGCCATTAACACCATCCAACATAATATAAAAGGACACAAATATTAATACAGCTACAACTAGGATTTTTAAAGAAAGGCTAATGGTATCTAATGCAGTAATACTTATACAGTGTATTTCATCTGAGGAATTCAAAGTTATTTACAAAAGGTAGATATGCACCCCCACCCTCCCCTTTAAAGGATGAGATGATGAGGCATCCAGAGTGCCAACTGGACAAACATGGCTGCATCCTGACAAGACCGGTTGCCTTAGTAACCAAGTCACAGTGTAACTGAAATTCACCTGTGGGGGAAAGCTAATAGCAGTGTTTATATTGCAGTAGTGCCTAGCAGCTCCAGTCATGGACCAGGACCCTTTTCAGGGGATACCTGTACCAAGCAAAGGGAGCATGATTGCCACCTACAGATCACTGAAAACAGCAGAAAAGGGGTTATATAGGTTAGATCCCAGGGCACCAAGGCTCTGATTCAGGAAACCACTTAAGCACATGCCTAAGTACTTCCTTGCATAAAACCATCTGTCAGACCCTCATTCAAGAATCAGCTTCCTAATGAAACAATATTTTTAAAACCCCACCACTATAGCAGAAGGCAAGATGGATGAAATTTGCACTGTTTGCCTCTAGCAAATTGCTTGCTCTCCTTGTAAAATACCACATCACTGTATTTCAAGTTTTTAAAAATATTCCAATCTTTTAATCCAAATGCTTTTTTATCTACTTTGGGTTATGTAACATGCACCTTAGTTTTGCCCTCCAGTTCAACCCATGTAACCACATTGACGTCAACAGGGTTGCACAGACTGAGGGCAGAATTTGGCCCTGAGAGTAATCATGTTTGCCATCCTAATTTACTGTTTCATATTCTTTGACATGACTAATCATGATTTTTTTCTATTTTAGTTTTCTTATTCTTTCAAGTTATGTATCATTAATTAATTGCTGCCAATTGGAAATTGTTAAATTACATAAGCAGAGCTTTTCCTATTTGAAATTTAAAAAAAAAGTAGGATTTGTTGACTTTAATATTACATCTTCATAGTCCTCTTTTGGTGTTCCACAATAAACAATTCAACTTCCTCAAAGCCATCAGATGGATTGTACTCCATTTCTAGCTGCTTGCCAGAATATAGCTATTGCCAGTTATTTTGACTCAGAAATACAACTCCTCTCCAAAGATGGGGGCATCCTGGACAGAAACTTAAACATACTACTAGTGAAATTACAGTACAGGTAGTCCAAAGCTGCAGCACTTCTCCTTTCTCCAAGTCCACAATCTACTCCTAAGTACAATTTTCACATCTGCTACTGATTTGTGTAACCTTGGACAAGTCACTTGATCTGTATTGGTCTCACTTCACCCAGTTGTAAACCCAGGCTAATACTGCATATTTACTTCCTGGATTTAATACCTTGAAAGCCTTGGATGAAATATGCTACATGAATGTTTTGTATTACAACAGTTACACAGTGTCATGGACTCAACCCCATTATAAATCATTATTAAGGAAAAGGAGTACTGTTTGTCACAGAAAAGCCAATTGAAGTAGGTTTAGTGACATTAAAGAAACTGCAATACAGGTAAAGTGGAATGATGTACAATTCAAGTGGAATCCAAAATAACTTTCCAATTTACTTTGTAAAATGCCAACCTCTGCCTAGATGTTAAATCATTAATCTTTGTGGTAAATCAACTTCTAAGTCACCTTCAAGGAGATTTTAGGAGAGAATGACACTTCGTATATATTGTACATGCTCAAGGGTTGCAAGCCAGTTCTCCCCTGCAAGAAAATCAAAATGAAATTACCTGCCATACCACAAATGGTTACTTGACAGATGAGCCCTCATGCCCATTATAATAACAGTGGAACAGTCCCAGTCACAAATGTAACTAATCACTCCTATGTTAAAAAGAAGCAACAAAACCTGTGAAAAATCAGGAGGTAAATCAAAACAATATTTGAGCAAGTTTATACCTAAATATCTACAGTCTATCTTCACAATAAATCCACAAGTTTCAGTTCTCTTTCTACTTGAATTGTGTGAAATATCTATTGCAAATACATTTTGACTTAGCACAGATTTCAAAACTTGACTATGTGGAAGTCTTTTTACAAGACTAAGAAGAACCACCAAAACACACATGCACTCTAACATTAAAAGATTAAAGGGGAGTAGGGTGACCGGATAGCAAGAGTAAAAAAATCGTGACGGGGGTGGGGGCGTAATAGGCACCTATATAAGAAAAAGCCTCAAAAAAAATCAGGACTGTCCCTATAAAATCAGGACATCTGGTCACCCTAAAGGGGAGAATTAAATCAAAGTGAAAAAAATTAGTAGAGAATTGGGTTTCCAATTCTGGACTTCAGAATTTGGCCCATCACAGCTGGAGTTCTCATTCTTCCAGGACCCATGCAAAATATAGAAGGGCAAACCATACCTTAAAGAGAAAGTCTTGTGGGCTCTTTCCCTTCCTATTTGTAATGCCACAGGCCATCTCTCCCTTACCATTCACAAGTGAATAACATCCCTGTTCTAACTGCAGTAATCACTGCAGTGGAAAAGTAGTACTAGAAAAAACATTTAGAATCTGATTTTCTGAAGTGCTAACTGCCCCCAATACTCACTGACTTCAGTGGCTATTGTGGATTCTCAATACCTCCAAAAGTCAGACCTGCAGGGTATTTAATGGTCTTTAGTCCAGTAAATCTTTTTAAAAGGATAAAATTGATTTATTTCATTTTCTCTCTCCCTCCCATTTTTCTCTCTCCCCCCCCCCCCCAACACCATGAAGGAGACCCAACACATGACTCACCAGCTTTATAGGAACCACCAGCAAGTGCTCCAAATATCATGTTTTGGAAATCTATGCAATAGCATATTGTACTTGTTCTGTACGCTCCAATTTTGCTGATGGAAATGTCTATGTATTAATTCAAATAACTCAAACATGCTATATTTGTTACCAAAAGGTCTTTCTAGAAAGTCATAAGAACTACTGAGATGATATTCAAATATGAAAGATCATGACATCAGTGGTATCCTTCACACCTGCTGACTTAAGCATTTGCTTGAAACCCTCACAATGCAACCCGGGGCTCCTGCTGAGACAGTGTACCGCCACACTGCCCACAACACAGGCTGTGCTTTCAAGGTATAACAACCTGGGAAGTGTGTGCAGTGTTGTTGTAGCTGTGTTGGTCCCAGGGCATTAAGGAGATGAGATAGGTGAGGTAATATTTTTATTGGACCTACAAACGTTGGGCCAATAAAATTACCACCTCACCCATCTTGTCTCCCTGGGAAGAGTGTGTGTATGTATGTATGTATGTATGTATGTGTGTATATATATATATATATATATATATATATATATATACACACACACACACACACACACACACACACAGAAACAGTGCAGACCAGTCAAGTCATTAGACAAATGAGGAAGTGCCACACACATTTGGAATAGTTTAGGGAAAGAGTCAGCAAGATACATTATGCACTGATAAGATATTAAACAGACATAACACAAGCTGTGCAAATTCCTCAGAGTATTGCTTTACTACTATAGCAACTGCCACACAGCTTGATGCCTCTATAGCTGTACTACTGTGAAGCCAACACAAAAACATGGCTAAGTGAGTAGGAAGATTCCCCTCTAATTGTCATGGTACAGGATTGCCTTCCTTTGCCTATCCCTGCTGGCCAATTTATATTTTACTGTGTTATGTTATTTAGCAGCATCTAGTTCAGGGGTGGGCAAACTACAGCCCGCGGGCCACATCTGGCCTGCAGGACCGCCCTGCCCGGCCCCCGAGCTCCTGGCCCCCTGGCCCCTTCCCTGCTGTTCCCCCTCCCCCGCAGCCTCAGCTCGCTCTGCCGCTGGCGCAATGCTCTGGGCGGCGGGGCTGTGAGCTCCTGGGGCAGTGCAGCTGCAGAGCCCGGCCTGACCTGGTGCTCTGTGCAGTGTCGTGGTGCCGGTGGCGGCAGCATGGCCCAGCTCCAGCCGGGCGGCGCAGCTGTAGCGCTGCCAGCCACCGGTGCTCAGGTAGCGCGGTAAGGGGGCAGGGAGGGGTTGGCTAGAGGGCAGGGGAGTTCGGGGTGGTGGTCAGGGGGCGGGGGTTGAATGGGGCAGAGGTCCCAGCGGGCAGTCAGGGGCAGGGTTCCGGGGGCAGTCAGGGGACAGGGAGAAGGGGTGGTTGGATGGGGCGGGGGGGGGGGCCGTCAGGAATGAGAGGAGGGGGTTGGATGGGGCAGCAGGGGTCCGGGGGCAGTCCGGACAGGGAGTGGGGGGCTGTGGATGGGGCAGGGGTCCCAGAGGGGCCGCCAGGGAACAGAGGGTGTTGGATGGGGCAGTGGTCCGGGGGGGGGCAGATAGGAGGTGGGGGCGGGGCCACAACCCCCTCCCCTAACCAGCCCTCCATACAATTTATGAAACCTGATGTGGCCCTCAGGCCAAAAAGTTTGCTTGCCCCTGATCTAGTTGTTTCTCTACCTGTAGAGATAAGTGTGACATTACTATTAAAATATTACCTAGGCCAGTGCTTCTCAAACTGGTTCAGAATCACTTCTGTCACAGTGGTACAGCATCCATTGCCTTCAAGCAGAGATGCTTGCCACTTTGTAGATCAGGGCAGGACTCTTAGGATTTCCTAAAGCATTTCTGACCAACTGAAAGAAAAACTCTGTGTCCTGCATGGTTGCTTTAGGACTTTATTTTTCTGCCTTTGAGGCTGTTGATCTTGACTTGGTCTGATGCAAGTCCTCATTGCAAAAGCTGAGTTGTGACTTCCCTGTAAATAGCACTTGCCTTTCTCTCACAGCTGATTTCCACACACATCCACACCCTGGAGGCCCATGAAGAATGGCCACCCCTAAATGTGGCCTGTGGCACTTCCATCTCCTCTTGTTCTCCCCACATCATGAGTTTCTTGAAGGAAATGGCAGATTACTGACAAACTGCTTTCGTTTTGCTGTTGCTATTGCCTGGGTCTTTACCATGGTCATGGAATTCAGCTATTCATCTCAGCTCTAGGAGTAAACACACTTCACCAACATCTACAACATCTTAATCTCAGAAGACTCAAAAGAGCAAAGCACCATCTCAAACTCAAAACATTTGCTAAAAACCTTAGGACACAATTGTGTGTTAGAACTTTGAGCTCCAGTGGTATAAGGAAAGCAGGCTCATCTTCTATGAAAGGCAGAATACCTCCACCAAGGCAGAGGGGGACTTGATGACCTCAAGGATTTGCTGCACTTTCAAGAACATGTAGCAAACACTCCTATGGCCCCAGCCCAACCAGACACTACAGCTGGTCTGGAAGTGAGGCCATCCCCCAAATGGAAAGTTTTGACAGAAACAACTACATCATTTTGTAGCAGTTCAGCGGGGGGGGGGGGGAAAATGGCTCGGGGGGGGGGAGTAACAGGAAACAAAATTTTGACTGATAAGCAATAATTTCAGTTTTCCAACAAAAGTAAAAAACTGGAAGTCTGAGGAAAGTAGACACTTTCCAGGACCTTTTTTGTTTAGTCATAAATCCAATTCTTCCATCAGAAAAAGTTTAGATAGAAAGTGTTTGGACAGCCCTCCCAGATACTTCTTCCTCTGAGACCAGCCAATGATGCAGGAACTCCGAGCCACTCTGAACCTCTGCCCTGTGTTCACCAGGATAGTCAGCCCAATTAGAGCTACCCTTGGGTGGGTGTGGTGGAAAGAGAAGGGTTCCCTGCACCATCTGCCTTCCCTTTAGCACACCTGAACAGAGCCAGTCAGAACTTGGCACAATTAAGATATCTAGTAAATACAAACAGACAAACTTGGATTTTAATCCCCTTTCACAGCTCTACTCAAAGTCTCCCAGGCCTGTTTCTAAAACGTTTCTTGTAACGTGCTATAATATAGTTTCCCCAGAATCACCTCACTCTTGTATTTACAATACTAATCCCCTATTAAGAGTCTGGAGTAGAGCTACGAACTCCCCAGAAATATTAATAGTAAGAATTTAGTTCAATTGATCTTAACAGAAATTTCACGGGCCAGCTGGAGATGGAGAATTCCAGTTCTGCCTGTGACCACAAAAACTCCACACATTATAACTGCCTATCATCAGAACTCATCTGGTAATCATAATGAGGTATACTTATACATATTAACTCTTTCATGGGTGTCACACATATAATTACACTGCTATTGGTTCCTTGGAAAAAAGTGACCTATCTGCTTTTGACCCGAACTACATAGCGTGCCATTGTTGCAAAATGCTTACACAACATTATCAGCCTAGTTACTGAAGTAAAGGTCATTTCTGTTTAACAGTGATAAAACCAAAGCTGGCTGTTTAAGCACAAATAAAGGGAAATAAAGAAACAAATATACCAATCTTATTCTTAAAGTCAGTCAGGGAAACAAAAGGCATTTATAACAGCATGATTTATGGGTTACATTCCCTGCTTTTCTCCAAGGGAACTTGTATGCAAAATAAAATAGTCACAACCAGATTTACTGTCAGACCATCTTATTTAAATATTAAATTGTGATCCAACCTGGCATGTGCTGGAAAAACAGTGTCTGGTTTCCTATCTGTTATACACACACACTGAAGACTCAAAGCTATAATCAATTTGTTTTATTGTTTGTCTCTTTCTCTGAAATTTGAGGGGCTTCATGTTCCTCATGTAACCTTGAGGAACTCACTTTGTTTTTCTAATTAATCCCTTTTCCCCCCATTACAACCCTTCGAGTCCTAAGTCACACATTTCCAATTGAAGAGGACTAGCTGGAACTCGTTGTCAGTCAACTCACAGACAGATTGTCATGAGGTACCTCCCTCTGCAAGATCTGAGCAAAATGCCATTTCAGTTTAAACCAGCCTCACTCAGCCTAAGGTAAAAACTCAAAACTGGAAATCAAATACAGGTCTCATGAACACCAAGGCACAAGCTAGAGAGATTGGGCACTCAGACTCACATTGCTCAAAAGCAGCACCTTTGGCTCAGTAGTTTGTGGTATTCAGTTCTAGGAAGTCCAGTTCTCCTTAGCCAGAAGAATTATGGCTGTAACATGGGACATTGAAGATGCAGGGATTTAAGGGGAGGTTTTTTCAAAAGCACAAAAGAGTTGAGCACCCATCTCACACTGAAAGGGCCTGGTCTGTGTGACAAAGTGGGAATTTTCTGTAATATTTTTATGAATCCTATGCATGCCTGAGTTTCCCTCTGTACTTTGCATTGCTACCCAGTGGGGGCAAAAGGGTAACACTGCTCCTGGCACAGTACAGGAGAAATGAGGAGTATGTGTCACCTTGCTGTCTGGATGGAATGAATAAGTCCTAAAGAACCCAATTGAAACTGACCCTAATCAACAGAGGATCCAGAAAGACAATGAGACCTCCCAACAACTGAGCATGCAATGCTTAACCATGGGAAACCCCACCAAGGGGAACTTGTGAACTCAGCTGGAGAACAGAGGGGGGAAAGGTGTCAGGGGGTGGGAATATGGGCTGCCCTTTGGATGAGTTAAGCATCTCTCACCTGGGCCTAAGGACAAAGGAAGTGAGACATGAAGATATGGAGTCCATAATAGCTTGCCCGGCTGACTACACTAGTTTGACCAAAACAGACTATGGCTTAACCTTTGTGTCTCTTTGCTAATTTAAGGATTTTTAGATTCTCTATGCCAAGTGACTAATACATTGTTACCTTATTTTGAAAGTGGTGCCTACTGTCACTGCATACTCACCGAGAGCATTGCCCAGAAGAGATACAGTACAAGCCTCCCAGAGGAGTCTGGCTCAACTAGATTCATAGCAGGGAGCAAGATAGGGATCACAGGTGCCCAAAGGCCCAGTCTTGGAGGTGACAGTCGTGCCACTGTGGAATTGCGTGCATCTTTGGGGCCCAGCCCACTAACGAGGTGGTTCTCAAGGAAATTGTTAAGGGCTGGGGCATAGACCAGAGTGACCCTGGGGATCTGTGACATTCTGCATCAGTGAAGCCCCAAGTCACTGAAAGTTTCACCATGGACCTCAATGAGAGAAAAATCTGATTCTTAGAATGGGGAAAATGAGAGTCAAGTGTAATCCTCAGGGCTCCATCAGGAATATGCCTGGCAAGGAAAATTAAAGGGAAGGGAAGTATTTACTGTTTTATAAATAAGAACTATTTCCCAATTATTTGGTGACATTTGTTTATAAGCCATCTTAGCACATAAAGTCAAGGATCTGAGGAAAAAAGTGCCCTCACTAAATTCAGATTAGATTCTGAATACCTATATTCTCTAAACCAGTGGTTCTCAACCTATTTACCATTGTGGGCCATGTATGTGGCTCACAATGCGTTATGTGGGCCGCATCCAATACTATCTCTATGGCCCTGAGGATGTCACATGGGCTGCAGCTCTGTGCTGATGGGGCCACAAGTGGCCTACAGGCTGAGGCCTCAAAATGTTGTATATTATTGCTGTGCATTACTAAACTGTTTGAAATGCAGCCACTTCTAGAATGAAACACAATGTTAGATAAAGTGAACCCTCTGTTTACTTTGTAAACCCTATTTGGATACTCCTTCAAATGATAGGCCCTACATAAATGCAAGATCCTGACCATCATTACCTTACTAAAATATGATAAATTCATACTGCATGGATGGATGTTCTCTAGATTGTAAGTTTCTTGGGAATGGTCTATATTTCTGGTCCTCTGCCATAGAGGGTTTCAGGTCAGTGCTTAATAAAATAGCATTTTCATGGTAGATCCCATTTCTAAATGAAAAATTTTGCATATGGAAGAGATGCTGACCATATTAAAAACAAAGCTCATGTTGATTTCTATATAGAGTAGTCATTTGAATCATTGCATAAAGAAAGTCCTGAAGAGACCCCATAAAGCATAATATTAATAGGCCAGAACTTTCATATTCCCCTCCTTACGTTCTTGAGATGGGTTACATGGGACCAGATTTTCAAAAGAGCTTAGCATGTGGTCCATGTAAGTCTAGGTCCTGTTGAAAATCCAGCTATAAGCATCACCACCTGGATGGTGGTCACTTTTGAAAATATAGCCTCAGTTGTGGGTGCTGAGTACTCAGAAAGCTGGCCCTATGGTCTTTTGAAAAAAATCTAGCCTGATGAATACACACCTTTTACCTGTTACTGAAGACTTGTGTTGCACTATTTTGGAAAACGAAAGGGGGTTAATTATTAATATTGTATTCTGTTTCTGTATTTTTCTGCAGTTTATTTTTCCTTCTAAAATTTAGATTTATAAAATAATAAGAGGCAGCTATGTGAAGACTCTAGGTGCCTCTGACAAATGCAACAACAAAAGAAAAAAAACTAGTAGCGACTTACCTGGTCCAGCTTCAGGACCATCTACTGCCTCAGTTTTCCAAGCCTCCTATTAAGTCACAAGAGTCTGGTTAACTCTGGAAGGAGCAAAGGAAAACATCAAATCAGTGTCTGGGCCTAGATTCTTGCCAGGCCTGGCCCTTCTTCCAAGGTTCTGTTCTGTTTCCCCTTCAGCTGGCTTCAGATTCTGGGATACTCCTTTCTTCCCCTTGTTGGCAAAAGTAACTGCACCCCTTCACAAGGGAGCAACATAGGGAGAACTACACTCACCCTTTACTGTAGTCACTAGCCAAACAATCCTAATCAACTAGGTTATAATACCCTGTTACCCAAATTTCACTGTCTTCATTTCCTAGTGCTTCTTCCCAAGTGCTCAGCTGGCCTCCTCACTGGCCCTTTCCTGGCTAGTCTCCTACTTCATCAGAGAACACTCACTCTCAGGTCTGACAAAACTCAGACGATCCCCTAGCAAACCTGGTTCTGAGTCACATGCTACCCCAATCACATGACCCTTTTATTTATTCCTTCCACCCAGAGAGGCAGGCTAAGCTTGGCACAGGTGAGGCTGAACCTGAACCAATTTAAAGGGCCAGCTCATCCTGTGACAAACCCTATAACATACATTACTTATTAGCCAGACTGCAAAAATAAGCCAAAATTTCCCACTTCCCCAGATATCATCCTTAACAATACTTGTTTCTTCAGCAGCCCTCCCAAAAATATAAGCCTTGCAGTGTGCTCTGAATAATCAACAGATTTGGGGCCGGGGGGGGAGGGGTGGTTTGGACCAAGTTGAGGAAGGAACACATTCCATAGCAAGAGGGACTTCCCAAAAAGTGTCCTGCCAGTGACCTCCTCTCTTTTATAGTGAGGGGTATCCAGCTCAAGCACCTCTGCAGAACACAACCGTGGCTCTGTGGTACAGGGGAGAGGCAGTCTTGCAGGTAGGTAGGTGCTCAGCCACTCAGAACACAGCTGAGAAAAATCAGACTTTCCATCCTGTGGTGAATTGATATTTTGACATCCATTTTCTTCCTAATCAGGAGAAAAAAAATCAAAATATCTAAATATTTTATAGAAGGAAAAGATCTGAACAATTTTGCAACATTAAACTGCATCTGACTAGGTACCATGGTGTCTCATCAGAGTTGCAGTTTAGATACTTCATGTCCTCATTCTTCCCTGTGGATCAGATTCCTTAGCTGGACTACATCTCCCCTCATCCATTGCAGCCATGTGACTCCTATGATTCTCACACAGCTCAGAGACTCTGGTGCATCATTGGAGATTTAGTCTGCCCAAAAAAGCCCTGCCTGTAGGCGAGAATGGAGACATGAAGCACCCAAACAACAATAACTCCCATGAGGCACTACTGCACTTTAGGAAGAACAATTTAATATTGCACTGCTGCAAAATGAAATGTTTCAGTTCAGCTTAAACCTACTTGAAACAAAGTATTTCATTTCAGGTTTCAGAGTAGCAGCCGTGTTAGTCTGTATCCGCAAAAAGAACAGGAGTACTTGTGGCACCTTAGAGACTAACAAATTTATTAGAGCATAAGCTTTCGTGGGCTACAACCCACTTCTTCGGATGCATATAGAGTGAAACATATATTGAGGAGATATATATACACACATACAGAGAGCATGAACAGGTGGGAGTTGTCTTACCAACTCTGAGAGGCCAATTAAGTAAGAGGAAAAAAAACTTTTGAAGTGATAATCAAGATAGCTCAGTACAGACAGTTTGATAAGAAGCAAGTGTGAAAATACTTACAAGGGGAGATAGATTCAATGTTTGTAATGGCTCAGCCATTCCCAGTCTTTATTTAATCCTGAGTTGATTGTGTCTAGTTTGCATATCAATTCCAGCTCAGCAGTCTCTCGTTGGAGTCTGTTTTTGAAGTTTTTCTGTTTTAAGATAGCCACCCGCAGGTCTGTCATAGAATGGCCAGACAGGTTAAAGTGTTCTCCCACTGGTTTTTGAGTATTATGATTCCTGATGTCAGATTTGTGTCCATTAATTTTCATTTCAATTTTCTTGGCAGAAAATAAAAAATTACACACACAAAAATCAAAATTTCCATTGGAAAATTTTGAGTTTGTAGAAAACTGTTTTCCATCAAAAAATAATTTTGGACAGAAAATTCCAAACCAGCTGTACCCTACATTCTACTCAAACTCTCAGGCAGTCAGTGCAGATCATGGAGCACTGGTCAAATATGTTTGTGACCCTCCAGATACCAAGTGGGCTGCTGCACTCTGTCCTAGCTTTAGCTCCCTAATTAAATTAAGGAGAAGCTCCCCCCAGTAAAGAGCATTACCTAGTCTAGTTAGTCTTGAGACAAAAGGCATAAGTCAGGGTGGCGACCTGCTTATCAGAAATAAAAGATTGCAGTCTCCAAACATGATGCAAATAATAAAGACTCTGAATCGGCAAAACATTTAAGCAAGTGCTTGAGTTCATTCCTTAACCACTTTGCTGAATAGGGTTCATAATAGGGTTTAAAGTGGTTTGCTGAATCAGGTTCATACGGTAGTCTTCACTACTTCTGCAGGATGTTCATTCAGCAATAATTGAGAATCCAACTAGACTAAGTGCTGGGTTATGAACATGAGAGAATGCGTGAAGACACTTCCCTTTGATGGAAAGATAAGTTGTGCCATATCTTCCAGTCGCATTTTCCAACCCACCACTGCCTCTCGTCTCTGCATATACCTCAGCCAGTTTGCTCTCATTCATGCCCTAGACTCTGCCAGAACAGACACTTAACTACTCTGCCTGGGTCAGAAAGAGATAAAATTAACAGCATACTGAAGACACACCACGATCCGTGTTTCCTCACCAGCACTCTTAACTTCTGTCAGCTTTATTTCTTTACTGTGACAGCATGTTAAAACTGTTGGGATTTTTAGTGCTACATGAGAGGTTAGTGGTATGATTTCTCGACAGCTATAAGAGAATCAGGTTTCAGCCATGAGCTGTAGTGACAATTGGGCCTACAAATGTACCCTAATTGTGAGCACAACTGTGGGAAAGTAGATTAAAGTTTATAAAAGGTCACAATAACCTACAGCAATAAAATGTTGATGGGGAAAAGGTGCAAAAGGGAGAAACACTACAAAAAAGACTTAGTGATGTGACTCAAGGACTGTGCTAAGTTCACGCCTGGTAAACAAGAGAAGTGTTGTATCAGAAATCATTGGACCAAAATTGGTGCATCAGAAATCAGGCCTAGTTAGCCCATCCCCCACATCATTTTTTCTGCCAGTCAATCTACCACTCCCCTGTCGGGCTCCTTAAAAGAGACATTTGGGGGTGGGGGGGAACTCTGACTGCTAGCTGACTGAAAGACAAGAGAAGGGGAAGGAGTGAGTTTCACTGTCATGGCTGCCACCCCTACTGTCTTCTAAGACCCTGGAATCCACTTTGCCACCACTGAGCCTTTATTGTCCTAATACTGAGGTGTCCTGACCAAAGTGAGCCAAAGCTAAGGACCCAGATGACATCACCTCCACCGGCTCCACATAAATCCTGAACACCACTGGGAATGTGAGATATTGTCACCTTCCCCACACACCCCTTTTCCTTGCCCACCTTATTTTCCCTCCTCTTTCCTATTCCTCTCCTTTTACCTTCTGTTTAATAAGAGTCTGGCTGGCCAAGACTGCATATTTTGCAACACTACTATAAGCATGTGACCTGAAAGGCAACTAAAAGCAATTCCCTAAACAGCCCAAGACTGGTACAAGTTTTTCAGGTCTATAATGTGGCCTCCTGGCTGGAGAAATACAGGTGTGCTCCTGTGCATGTTTATCTTGTATTCTAGGAAACAGGATTGGACTTTAACACACACACACACACAAAAAACCACCACACTAGCCCATCTCGTCTGTCTCTTTTCCCCAAAAAAGGACAATTACTACCATCTAAAAGACTATCAAAGCAGGTGTTTTCCTTATTAAAACTCTACAGGTAAAGGGAAAGAACAAGGCTGAGGGTTAAAGTGAAAACCTTATTTAATACTTTACATTTCACATGCTTTAATAGTTTTTTTCCCCCTTTTCTGTATCTTTAATAAAAGGTTTAAAAGATTGTTAGTGATGTGTTTGCCATGGTACTAAGCAGGCTGAGGTCTCTCTATATCAAAGCCCCAGCCTGGTTTAAAACTGTTTAATAATGGACAGTTCAGGATTGTGTTAATACCTTTGACTCTTTGGGCCCGTATACTCCATCTACATTAATACAACAGAGCAAATACCAGGCAGGGGTGGGTTGGAAGAAGGAAACTATCCAGAAGGGCATCCTTGGAGAAATTGATAAGTGAGCAATAATTCAAAGAACTCAAGGTAGGTGAAGGAGGAACTACAAAGTGAGAAACAACTGAAGAGCTTGAGTCTGACATCATCTGAAATCCTGACAGTTTCTGAATAACTTCATTAATGATCAGCCTAAACAGTGTCCTGACAAAGCAATCAACAAAACAAGCACAGTTATACTAAATGTATCACAGTCTTAAGGCCCACTACTTAATGACCTTTGTAACATCCTTTAAGTCAGGGTTTCTCAGCCTGTGGGTTGGAACCCAAAATTGGGCCACCAGAATGTTTCAAAGGGTCACATGGCAGCTCCTGTCCCATGGGGTTGGCTGGGGCTCACCTCCCTGCTCCAGGCACTGCAACCTCTGGGGTTGCAGCACCATTCAGGTTTGGCCCAGTCATCATGATAATGGGAGTTCAGGTAGGCCCATGAGCTAGGTCACAACTCCACTCACAAATTTGGTCCAGTCACGGGGGCAGGGCCAAACCTGAATGGCACTGCAATCCCAGAAGCTGCAATGCTCAGAGCAGAGAGCAAATCTCAGCCAGTCCCACAGCACAGGAACTGCCACTGTGGGGTGAGTGCCAGGCAGGACCAAACCCCCCAAAGGGGGTAGGATCTGACTGAAACCACTCCAGGGCCTCTGCTCCCAGACTATTTATGGCCTGTCACAATGCAGTAAACATTTACAAATGGGTCCTGAGCCCAAAGGTTGAGAACCACTGCTTTAAGTGTATATTCACTAGATGCTGATTGAATGTGTGTGCACTAGGACATGACCGGGACAGTTTATTTTAACAAACACAGAAGTCAAAATATTTTTAAATATCAATGAGCACTAAAATGACTATACCATTCAGCTTTTTGTTTAATTTCCCTTTGGGAAAGTTCTTATGCAAGTCCCAGTCCAAGATGAAGTGAGTCATTTTTCTTCAAGTACTGGTCCCTTCAGGTATTCACTGTGGATGCGCATGTGCTCGGTGCACCCAGGACCAGAAATTCTTCAGTAGCAGCATCCATCTGTCTACGCCTGCATCCTGCGACTGCTAATGCTCCCAGACAAAGGCATAATGGACAGCACTGTCCGACCACCTCTCTTCTTGTTGCTCACCGTCTGGGATGGAACCCTGCTGTGTCCATTTCTGCTCTTCAGCATTCGGCTTCGTCAAACCTGTAAGTATTTTAAATAGTTAAAGTTTGGATAGTTGGGGAATGGGGGAATTCTCCCCTCCCTCCAGATCCTCCACTGTTTCAGGCATCTATGATGCCCAAAGTTCCAGGCTTCTAGCCTTGCCCAGCCTGCACCTGGGTTTTCCCAGTGAGCAGCCCACTTAAGAATTGCCTGTATTGCCTTGGGGAAGCATACATGCCTTTGACGTGCAGCATCTGCCATGCTCCTCCACTCCCACACACACCAAGCAATCTTATGAATTCAGGATCTGGAGACACCTTGTGGAGCTCAACATGAGGCCCTGCTTGAACCCTGCACCCTCCTGCTCCCCATCTGGAGCCTCCAGGAAGCACCCCTCCAGCATCTGGTCCTGACAGATCAGAGCCCTCAAGCAAGCATTAGGACTCCATGAAGCAGAAGCACAAGGAAAACAAGGGCAAAACACCCCACAAGAAAGGGGCAAATCTTATAAATCCTCTATAAAGAGGTCTTCTTCACTCTTTCTTCCAGCACAGCCTGAGACTCCACTTTCCAGGACAGATGTACGTACTGATGGTAGTGGGATCTCCCAGTGCCCCAAAACTATGCACTGAATGGGAGTAAGAACTCCCACACCACATAGGGGCAGAAAGGATCATTCTCTTTTTGCTTCAGTGGTACCAGCCCTGTGCATGTCCTCTGCCTCCAAGATGGCATCGATGGTCCAAGACACCAGGCAGTTCACCTCAGGCGGGACCTCAATATGCTCTCCTGGAAGGCCTGGCTATCTGGAATCCCCCAGTTTGTCAGAATTGATCCTGCTGTGGGAAGTCCTGATGCAATCAACCCAGCATTCCCCAATACTAAGCCCCAGCTGTGACTTGGAGGCTCAGGATCAGTCCTTGGTTACCCACCTGCTCCTGTTCAGTCAGAATCAGATTCCCTAGCACCTTCGGCCCGACTATTGGAGGATGAGTATTTATTAGTAACAGTAAATGCCTTTTCTGAATGGGTAAAGGCGATTCCAACCAAAAATCATACTGCAGAAACCACGCCAAAAAGTTGTAAAAAGTAGTGTTTAGTAAATATGAAATTCCAAAAGTAATTAATGGGCCACATTTTGTAAAAAAAAAAAAATTGAGTAATTAAAAGTTTATTGAAAGCTTTAAAAATAAAGCCAGAACTACATATCTCCTATCATCCTCAATTGTCAGAAAGAGTAAACAAATTAAACAAAAAACCACACACCACTATTAAACAAGCTGTATGCAAAGTAGTGCAAAAAACTGGCAAAAATTGGGACAATAAATTACCAGTGGTGTTGGTGGCCATCCAAAATAGTAATCGATTGGGTACTGGCTACCAGCCCTATCAAATTCTCTTTGGAAGGCCTATAAAATTGTGGAGCCCTTTATTGTACCCCAAAAAAGAAAAGGCATCAGTTACCCAATGGGTAAGAAAGTTACCAATAAAACTTAAAAAAAAAAATTGAAACTAATTAATGCCATTAAAAAAGCAAGAGACTATGTAAATTCTTGTATGGCTCAGAACAGAACTTTATTTTTGATATTTTTTATAATTTAATGTATTTCAAATTAATATCAAAAAGTCATGTCCTGAAGTCTAAATGAGTTAAACCATTTTCCATCATAAATAAAATTTCACCTACTGTAGTGCAAATTAACAAGGGGGGAAAGGAAAAGTGGGTCCACACACCACAATTAAAGTTATGGCCTAAAAAGTAAATAATGTTCCTTTCTTTTTCTTTTAGTTTATCTTACAAAGAAAAAAAATGCCCAATTGCACTGAAGATTATCCTGTATGGACCTTGAATTTAAAGTGTAAATAAGGTGCTACAATTTTTGTAATTGGCTTATTGCTTATATTTGCTTTGCATTTTGTGGTTACTAAAAAATTGTGTTGTGTGCATTTTAAAAATAATAATAATAATAATAATAAATACCGAGTTCGAGCAAAAATAAAAAGGTTAGTGTAAGTATTCAAAATAATATGGCTGGAAGCATTGGACATTATTCCTATGGAATAATGGCCATGTCTTCAATATTAAGGATCCTCATAATTCAAAAAGGATAAAAATATGGGTTTTGGCTTTTATGTTTTTTAAAAATTTGGGAAAATTTAGGGGCACATAAATATACATATGGAAGCACCTCTAAAATAAAGGTATAAATCAAAGAAAAATCATACATTCAACTATTCATGGAACAAAATGAAAAAAAAGAACCAAACAAAACCAAATGTAAAAAACCTTTTCAGGTAAAATTTAAAATATGGTGGAAATGGCAAAAATGTAACAAAAATATGTAAAGCCAAACAATTTAAAAAGTAAGAAAGGTATTTGTACATACTAAGGAAAAAAGGTATAAAAATATGGTGTAATGGCAAATCTTTCCATAATAATAAAATTAAGTTGCTTTAAAAAAATTAATGGGAAAATATATTTTTGGGAATATGGTCATTTATGCTTGTTAATCAAATACCAGTAACAAAATTGCACCAAAAATCATGGCAAACAAGCACCTATATAAAAAAAGTAATCAAAGCCCCAACTACTGTAAATCAAACAATGTGGTTAAAAGAAGCACAAGTAAACATAAGTGCAAAACGTCTGGAGTGTATGCCATATGCCTTGCCTCTATTACAAGTGTGGCAACAACAATGGGAAAACAGGACTATACAAAATAAAAAAGGTATCGGAAAATATATCGTAGGTAGTATTGGTGCTGAAGCTGAAGTTTTAAGCTTATTTAATATTAAAACGTTACCAAAAAAATGTCGGCTTTGGTTAAAATTTTGGAGGCTATACAAACACGTAACAAAATTTTGGTGCATTATTATCAAAACAAAATAAAAAGTGTAAAACTCCAATTAAAACAAGCCCAAGCCTTAAAAACGTCTCTAAATGTAAATCTATTTGGTGTGTCTAAAAATTAATAAAACTGTACTAGCAATACAATCTGTACAGATGCAAACTTATAAAATACAATATGGGGGGAATGGTTAATCTGTTAAGTAATGGGCAATGGCCTTTTAAGTGGTTCAGAAATCCTCATATATAAAATCAACAAATTGCAAAATATATATATATATATAAAGTTTAATTGGAATCAAGCCACTATGAGGGGAAAGTAAAAAGGCAAAATGCTGTTACACAACACAGGAAAGCAAAAAAAGCAGCAGTGGCCTGGGTGTTGCCAAAAATTAATAAAAAGTTATGGCAAATAAAAATAAGTGAAACACTTAATTTAAAAAAGGGAATTATAAATTAGTAAAATTAATGAAACATTGTAAAAAGTGGGAACAAAGTAAATAGGTGTGCCCACAACTAACTTGGTCCCTAAAAAAGTCATTTAAACCATTCAAGCGAACAATGTACCATGCAATATTTAGCCTCGAATGGCACAGAAGTGTTTAATTTAGGCAATGGGTATATTTGTGTGGTAACCACTAAAAAACTTATATTTTAAAAAAGTATAACAAAAAAGGCCCAATTAAGTCACGTAAATGTAACGTAACAACGGTCATTATTAATAAAGTTATTTACTAAGATCCTCTATTTTTAAAAAAGAAAATTGTTTAAAAACCAAAAAATGTGAACTGGTCCTTTAATTTAAAAATACATTAAAGCAAAAAAAAAAATCAGGCAATATTCAAAAAATGTATCTAAGTCTGCTCAGCTAAAAAAAACTAAACAAACAAAAAAAATCACACACAAACATTTTAATCCACAATGGTCAAATATTAAAATTTTGAAAAAAGGAAAAAATTTCTCATTAGTATGTTGTTTTTTTAAATGGTCTCCCAGTGTCACAGCTCTTCTAAATTTAATGCTACATCCTATTGTCATATTATTTGCATTAATAATTTTGTTAACCTTTATTATGCTATGTTTATAGCGCCAAACAAAAAGTTTTGAAGTAATATATAAAATTAAATTGCTTGCAAAATTATATAGTGATACAATGATTAATGGCATTAATCATGTATCAAGATGGGGGAATACTGGGATAGATATCTCTCTCTCTCTCAATATACATTGTGATTCATATATCCATGTAATATGTTATGACATTAAGGCCTGGTATGAATGATGCGTCCTTGACATGAATATGTGCGTTGCAAGTTGAGAACCGAAGCAAAAACTTAAGGTCAAGAACTATTAAAACTATTTGTGCAAAAACAATCTTGTTATGTTCTGGGAAAAATCCAAAGAATCAGCAAAAAAAGGAAACACCAGCTGAAATATAAAATTATACAAAAAATTTTAAAAATGGCATGCCTTGAATCATAGTAGCCCACCCAGAATTGTCTCTTTAAAATTGTATGGGTAAAAGACCTAGTAAACAAAGGCAAAAAAACCACGATAATGTGACAGAATGAACTATAAATGGTTGCCTATAGTTGCTGCAAATCAAAGTAGTTTATTAATCCAAAGCCCCATGTGAATATAAATGTGGTTTTTGCCAGCTCCCTGCATCTTATAATCTCCTGACAAAAGAAATCTCGACTGACCATTGGGACCATTCTAACCCTTGAACTCTGATATAGTATGTTTGGGGTGTAAATGTGAAGTAAGTAAGGCTTGTTTTGTAATCAATAAAGAGCATTTAAAGTATTGTATGCCAACACTGTGTCCGGAATCTGCCTGCTCCCCATCCTGTAAAAAGACCTCTATTGTGGGTCTAACAGTCAGATCAGAAAATATAACCAACACCTTCTACATAAACAAGCAAGGAGGAATGAGATCCACCCTCCTCTGCAAAGAGATGGTCCACCTCTGGAATTGGTGCACCAGGCATGACATTATGCTCTCAGCAGTACGCATCCCAGAAGTAATCAGTTCCCCAGCAAACAGTCTCAGCAGGCATTTCCACACAGATCACAAAAGGGAACTCCACATATTGATAGTGCAGCACATATCTCAGCAATGTGGGGGCCTTATCTTGGGATCCCTTTACAACCCAGCAGAACAGGTGCCCAGCATACTGCTCCCAGGCTACCTAAGGCGTCAGTTGCAGAGGAGATGCCTTCATGGTGCAATGGTCAGATCCATTGATGTAGCCTTTCCTCCCACTCCCCTGTTACCTCGTGTACTCAGGAAGATCAAGCTCAATGGGGCAAGAGTGATCCTGACAGCTCGCTGGTGGCCAAGGGAAACCCTTTCACCTTATCCTGCAACTAGCCTCCCATCCACCCACAACCATTCCTGGGTCTGCTGTGCCAAAATGAGGGCAGGATGAACCACTCCAACCCGGCTTCCTTGCATCCGGCAGCGTGGTTTTGGGATGGACTATGAGCACAGAGAGTATGCTTTCAGGGATTTCAATCCATCCTGAAAAACAGCTGAGACATGGAAATGCTATTCAGCTAAATGGAAACAATTCTCCCTTTGGTGCCAGCAGCACTACTTGGGGGATTCCTGAGCATCATACTAGAATCTCTTCTCTCACTGGACATGTCAGGCTTGTCTATCAGCTCCTGTGGGAACATTTGGTAGCTATCAGTGCTTTCCTCCCCAGGTGGAGGGCTGCTCAGTCTTCCCTCACCCGACCATTAGACATTTCCTGAAGGGCATCATAAGGATATTGCCTCCAGTTTCAAAACCAGTCCTACCTGGGATCTGAACCTTGTCGTCTCTGCTCTCATGAGACCACTGTTGAACCCTTGGCATTCTGTTCCCTCCTGACCTTTCTTTGAAAGTCACCCTCTCAATGGCAATTTCCTCTGCTACAAAGGTTGGAGAGCTTAGGGCCCTTATAGCAGCCCTGCTTTCTACATTTTTTCACACAGACAAGGTTTCTTTGTGACTACATCCAACGTTCATACTTAAAGTGTCTTCTGAGTTTCACCTTAACCAAACCACACACCTTCTGCTGTTTTACCCTAAGCCTCACCACCAGATGTGTGCAGGGATCTAGCCTTCTGCCTGCACAGAACTGCACCCTTTTGCGAGTCTAAGATTGTTCATCACTATTGCCAAATGAATGAAGGGGAAAGGCTGTTTCCAAAGGCTGTCTAAGTGGATTTCCTCCTGCATCCTTTGCTATGAGCATATAAAAGCCCTTACTCAAAGTGTCAGAGCCCATTCTATGAGAGCCCACTTGGCACTGAAGCCTCCACCCAGGGAATACCCGTCAAAGATATGCAAAGCAGCCACTAGGAGTACCTTCACCAAGCATTTTACTCTGGTTCAAGGTTTGGCCGAGAATGCCTCCTTTGATTCAGTGGTACAGCATATTTCCTCACACCCTCCAACTCCAGCCCTGCTTGGGAGACACCCACAGTGACTATCCATAGAGACCAGCACTCGAAGAACAAAGGAAGGTTACTTACTTCATAGTAACTGGAGCTCTGAGATGTGTGGTCCCTATGGGTGTTTAATTCACATCCCACCTTCCTTCCCCTCTGCTCAGATCATCGTGTGATTTGCAAGAGTTGGAACTGGAGAGGCAGTCTGTCTGCACTCACTTTTATACGCTCAGTTGGGAGGATGGGGAGGTGTAGGGCACAGGCACAGATGAACAGACACTGCTATTGAAGAGTTTCTGGTCCCAGGCATACAGAGTACATTCACACCCACAGTCAATACCCATAGGGACCACACATTTTAAAGAAAGGTTACTTACCTTACAGTAACTAGAGCTCTTTTTGTGGGCTGGGCATTAAGTTAAAAGGAAGAGATGTAGAAATCATATGTTCCTTGCTAGAACTTGAATTCATTTCACTTTATTAATTGCTGTTCAAATTATGCACCTTCAGTTTCTGTCATTAGTGCAGGATAGCCTGATATTTTACGATGTGGGGCTTGATCCAAAGCTGATTGACAACAGTGGGCGTCAGATCAGACTCTCTGGCCCTAATTCAATAGCACAGGGGTGGCCAACCTGTGGCTCCGGAGCCACATGTGGCTCTTCAGAAGTTAATATGCGGCTTCTTGTATAGGCACCGACTCCGGGCCTGGAGTTACAGGCGCCAACTTTCCAATGTGCCAGGGGCTGCTCACTGCTCAACCCCTGGCTCTGCCACAGGCCCTGCCCCCACTCCACCTCCTCCCCTGAGCCTGCCGTGCCCTCGCTCCTCCCCCCTAGAGCCTCCTGCATACCACGAAACAGCTGATCAGGAGGTGCGGGGAGGGAGTGGGAGGCGCTGATTGGCAGAGCTGCCGGTGGGTGGGAAGCGCTGGGATCAGGGTGGGGGAGCTGATGGGGGTGTTGCCAGCCTAAAAGGGCCCGAGGAGGCACACAGCGAGGTTCGTTGCCCGGTGTGCTTGGCACCAATAAAGACACCGAGGGGAGAAAGCAAGCCAAGTTTATTTCAGAGCTTTGAAAAGACACTAGTAGACCAGCATGTCTCAAATCAAGTGCAACAAATACAAACAAATTTTCCCTTTTATATTCCAAGCAGTTTCTGTGCAAGCCTTTGTCTATTTCACTCTTACCCCTCCCTTTCAAACAACAGTTACAATAAGCTCTACATAAGCTTGTGAGAAAACTTTCCCTTCGCCTGCTTATCTCTTGGCCTTGCAAGGCCTGTTTACAGCAGTCTTCCCCCGTCTTATCACTACAGCATTTGTGATCTGGCCCCAGATTTCTGACATACATGCAGCCTATGAGAATCACCACTTAGAAATAATAAAACAGGGAAATGTGGCAGGAACTGTTATTAAAGGGCATAACTCCCTTATTGCTATTAACAGATCCAGTCCTATATTCCTAGCACACCCAAACTCTCCTTGATTCATCCAAAGCTCCTAGAGAGATCAATGGAATAGTGTGCACCAGGAATACAGGTTCAAGCTCTAACTCCTGAACAAATATACATCTGAGATACTAACCTTCATCTGACCCCCCCTAGACTAGCAACTTCCATACAGCTGTTAACAGCCTTGGGCACCAAAGAATTGTCCCATGCAAGATATACTAAACAACCAGAGATTTAAATCCTAGCTCTGCCTATGACTACACAGAGAATTTTTCTGAAACCAAACCACTTCTAACTGGGAATAATGTTTGCATCTTGCTTACTTTTCCCCTACATGATTCCATAGCTTTGTAACATGAAAACCTAGACTAGGCAGTCATAAATGCCCCTGAACATGAGTCAGCCATACCCTCTTTCTTAGAGAGGAAATAATGTGATATTTCAGCTTCCTGCATCTGTTTATGTTGTCATGTTATAA
The DNA here is from genome assembly GCF_002925995.2 of Terrapene triunguis. Lineage (NCBI taxonomy): Eukaryota > Metazoa > Chordata > Testudines > Emydidae > Terrapene > Terrapene triunguis. Next base: position 59,119,359 of record NW_020664447.1, read on the forward strand.
ACATATCTGTACTCTGAAAGCTGCAAAAGACTGTTTAAAAGGGAGGGAAAATTAAACAGAAATAGTGAAGTTACAAGGATGTGCAAGTTTAGAGCCCAATTTCAAACCTGGGTTCCTAGGCACCCAAACCCACATTTAAGCATCTAAAAATGAATATTTAGGTGACTAAGTGCCCATTTAGGGGTCTACATCTGTACTGAGGTACTTAACGTTTAGTGGCCTTGTTTGAAAATTAAACCTACACACTGAAATTAACAAAAGCAAGAAAGTTCCCAGTTAGGGTTACCATTCCTTCCTTAATTCTCCAGGCACTACATATAGTCAGTGGGTTTTAGAACAATGGGTCATTTTCTTAGCAAGACCTGAAATATCTAGGTGCAAGGGAGAGCTAAGGATAGAGAAGTAGTCTAGACTGTAAAAAGTAAAATTATGGTTCATTGTACATGGCCATAGAGTAAAGAGCAAAAGGAAACACCAACACCACACCACCCCTGCTCTCTCGTACTAGCCTGCATGAAGTAGCAGAGCAGTCTGTACATGTCGTTCCCAAGTGGGTGGAGTCTTCCTGCCTTCCCTGTTTCCCCTGTCTTCTCCCCCCCACCACCACACACATGGGGATGTGTGCTGTGCAGGGTATAGGCCTAGATATTTAAACTGCAGTTCAAGTAGAAAACAAGAGGCAGATTGTGCCCATCAGAGTCAATCTGATTCCCAGGCTACTGTTGCCCTACACTTGTTTGGGGTTCATGACAAAGCCACAAAAGAGCAATAATTTACTAGCCAGCCATATTGGTGTATCAGCTTTCTAGTTCCATCCTGAAAGTCTAAATAAATAGTTCCAGAAACTTACAAGGTGTAGCTTACTGAAAAAATAACCTACTGAATCTGAAGCAGTCTGTTTCTTTTTGTGTTGAGTTCAGCAGTAAGGACTGACTATGGGTAACAGTCAAACTTAAAAGTAAATTGGCTTTTAATACTTGACTCGCATGCACCATTATTTGTTCTCGTTGCTATGTAATCAATGTGGGGGTGTAGGTCTAAAAGTGAGAGAACCAGAAGAAATTAATACTATCTGCACAATGTTTTCATGTAGTTAATAGGAACACATTATAGAACCAGCTAATTTCAAAGTAAAGCCAGACAGCAGTGCTGATAGGATTCAGCAATGTTAGAGTGAAGTATGATCATAAATGAACTATGTAAAAATGAGACCTTCTTACTCCACTTCATATATATATAGTTTCATTCAGAGTCATAGCTGCTTATATTAGGGACAAAAAGAGGTTTTATATTCTCAACTCCTGCTAGTACTTAAAGCACATTACAACAGGAGAGTGAGCTGGATTCTATTCTGTCTCATGCATTGCCAATTGCAGGCCAAAAATCTTCCTTCTTTCAAACCTCTGCAACCCCACTGAAGACAACTGGGTGGTAGAAATATTACCAAAAGAATTTGGCCTGCAGACGAATGAGGCAGAATGAATTCAGCTTGATTCTAATATCTTAGACTGAATTTGTAAGATTAATAGAACCATCTTTATTTGTGAACAGCAAGTTTGTTCTGCAAATCATTGCCACAATAAAAATTAAACCCCACAATCTGATTTTACAGTCATTTTTAGAGCAGAGTGACACTAAATCAATTAATAGATTCCAAAGCCAGAAAGGACCATTGTGATCATATCGTCTGACCTCCTGTACAACCAGGGCCGGCTATAAGCCGATTCGGCCAATTCCCCGGAATGGGGCCCCGCGCCTAAGAGGGCCCCGCAACGTCCGGGGCTGCCGGCGGAGCGGGGAAAAAAAAAAAGCCGCTCCTGCTTCTCCCCCCTCCCTCCAGCGCTTGCACCGCCATACAGCTGATCAGTGCAAGCCTGGGAGGGTGGGGTGAGGAGGAGGAATGCGGCGTGCTTGGGGAAGACGCAGGGCCAGGGCGGGGATTTGGGGAGGGATCCAATGGGGCAGGGAGGGGGAGGGGCCGGGGCAGGGGGGAGCGCGAGACACAGGCCATAGGGCTTCCCCAAAATAATTTCTAGAACAGAGCTTTTAGAAAAACATCCAATCTTGATTTAAATGTTGCCAGTGATAGAGAATTGAGAACGGCCCTTGGTAAATTGTTCCAGTAGTTAAGCACTTAAAAATGTACAACTTATTTACAGTCTGAATTTATCTAGCTTCAACTTCCAGCCACTGGATTACACCTTCCTCTACTAGATGGAAGAGCCCATTAGCAAATATTTGTTCCCAGTGCAGGTATTTATAGACTAATCAACCTTAACCTTGTATTTATTAAGCTAACTAGATAGAGTGACAGGTTTCAGAGTGGTAGCCGTGTTAGTCTGTATCAGCAAAAAGAACGAGGAGTCCTTGTGGCACCTTAGAGACTAACACCATCAGAGGCTTGTTCACCTGCACATCTACCAATGTGATATATGCCATCATATGCCAGCAATGCCCCTCTGCCATGTACATTGGCCAAACCGGACAGTCTTTATGCAAAAGAATAAATGGACACAAATCAGACGTCAAGAATTATAACATTCAAAAACCAGTCGGAGAACACTTCAACCTCCATGGTCACTCAATTACAGACCTAAAAGTCGCAATACTCCAACCAAAAAAAAACTTCAAAAACAGACTCCAACGAGAACCTGCAGAATTGGAATTAATTTGCAAACTGGACACCATTAAATTAGGCTTGAATAAAGACTGGGAGTGGATGGGGCATTACACAAAGTAAAAACTATCTCCCCATGCTAATTTTTTCCCCTACTGTTACTCACACCTTCTTGTCAACTGTTGGAAATGGGCCATCCTGATTATCACTACAAAAGTTTTTTTTTTCTCCTGCTGATAATAGCCCACCTTAATTGATGAGTCTCGTTATAGTTGGTATGGCAACACCCATTTTTTCATGTTCTTTCTGTATATATATCTTCCTACTGTATTTTCTACTGCATACATCCGATGAAGTGGTGTTTTAGCCCACGAAAGCTTATGCCCAAATAAATTAGTTAGTCTCTAAGGTGCCACAAGTACTCCTCGTTCTTTTTGTAGATAGAGTGATAGACTCAAGAAGCTCAAAGGCATGGTTTCTAATTCTTTAATCACTCTTTGTGGCTCTTCTCTGAACCCTCTCTAATTTATCAACATCCTTTTTGAGTTGACACCAGAACCGGACACACTATTTCAACAGTGGTTGCACCAGTGCCAAATACAGAGGTAAAATAATCTCTGTTCTTACTTCACATTCCCTTGTTTATGCATCCAAGGATAGCACTAATTCTTATGGCCAGAGCATCACATTGGGAGCTCATATTCAGCTGATTATCCACCATGCCCCCCAAATCTATTTTAGAGTCACTGATTCCCAGGTTAGAGTCCCCATCCTGTAAGTATGGCCTGCATTCTTTGTTCCTAAATGTATACATTTAGCCATATTAAAATGCAGATTGTTTGCTTGTGCCCAGTTTAATACAAAGAGAAATCTGGACTGCTTCATAGTGACCTGTCCTCTTCATTATTTACCACTCCAATTTTTGGGTCATCTGCAAACTATCAGTAATTACTTTGTTTTCTTTCAGATTAATTAATAAAAAATTTTAAATAGTGTTGGGCCAAGAACAGAACCCTGAGGGATCCCACTATAAACACACCCATTCAATGACTACTCCCATTTACAGGTACATTAAGACCTATCAGTTAGCCAGCTTTTAATCCATTTACTGTGTGCCATATTAGTTATATGTCATTCAATTTTTTTAATCAAAATGTACGAAGTCAAATACCTTACAGAAGTGTAAGTATATTAGGACACTTTCTTTTATCAACCAAACTTTTAATCTCATCAAAAAAAATATATCAAGTTTGTATGACAGGACCTATTTTCCATAAACCCACATTGATTGGCATTCATTATATTACACTCCTTTAATTCTTGATTAGTCAAGTCCCATATCAGCCACTCCATTATCTTTCCTAGGATCGATGTCTGACTGACAAACCTATAGTTACCTGGGTCATCACATTTACCCTCTTTAAGTATTGGCGCAACCTTAGCTTTCTTCCAGTCTAAAACTTCCCCACTGTTCCAAGACTTATTGAAAATCAACATTAACAGTTTAGTGAGCTTTTTAAAAACTCTGGGATTCAGGTTATCTGGATCTGCTGATTTTAAAATGTCTAACTTTAGTTGCTGCTGTTTAACATCCTCCTAAAAATCTAGTGCAAAGGAAAGAGTTTTATCATCATTATATGATGAAACCCACCATCTGTTTTTCCCCACCTAAATATATAACATTTCTTGAACATGTCTCCCTTTTCTGCATTATTGCTAATTCTACCATTTCCATCTAGTAATGGACCAATACCACTGTCAGGATTCTTTTTGTTCCTAGTATACTTAGGAAACTCCTTCATATTTTCCTTAGCTCTGCCAGACATAGATTTTTCCTTGTGTCCCTTTGCTTCCCTTATCAAAAAAATGTTACAGTTTCTAACTTCTCATTTATCAACTCCTTTATTCCATTTACATATAAATATTTTATAGCTTCCTTCACTTCCCCTCTAAGCCAGGTAGGGTTTGTAACCAATATAGCCTTCTACCTCAATTGTGGCTTTTGAGGCATCTTGTAAAGTGTTCTTAAACAATTCCCAATTAGTCACATTTTTCTGATTAAGTTCTTCCTCTCAGCTGATTTGGCTCAATTGTTTTTAACATTATGAAATTGGCCCTTTTAAAGCACCAAGTATATATATTACTGGTCTGGACTTTATTCGGTTTGCACATTGTAAGTGTGATTGAGTCATGATCACTGGTACTTAAGTTACCATTAATTTTTAGTTGTGTAAACAGTTCTGTATCTGAGAAGACAAGGATTAATATAGAATTCCCCGTGTTGGATGCAACACTTAGAGCTAGGAAATATTTAGAGATTACAAGCATGTTTTAGTACTGGCAGCATGAGCCCTCCAGCATATTATGCTCAAATTGAAGTCCCCCATGATCGTGCATCTCTTTTCCCTAAACATTATAGATGGGTGTGTAAGGAACTGGTTATTCTGTTCCCTTGTGTGATTTGGTGGTCTGTGGAAGACATCAACTAATATCCCATCTTGTTCTTAATCTATTAGGACCTTGATCCATAAGCATTCAAGATCATTTTCTTTCAAGTGATCAGTGACTTGGAAACAGATAATGCCATTGACGACAGAGTGCTACTTCCCCTCCCTTTTGCCCTCTCAGTCTTTCCTAAATGGATTAGAATCACTGATTTTAACATCCCAGTCATGTGAATCATCCCACCAGGTTTCAGTAATGCCAACTAGATTGAATTTATGCTCATACACTTGAGCAATTCCAATTCTGCGTTTGTTACCCAGGGTCCTAACATTAGCATATAGTCAGTTAAGGAAGCAAAGGACATGGAGAAGGAATTCTTTAATTTTGTTCTCAACATCTCAATTTTGTGCTAAACAAGTGCTCATATCTTCCTCTTTTTACCCTCCCCTTTGCGATTACTTTCCCCTCCTCCTGACTATTCTAGGAAGCCTGTCCCCAAGGAGATTGGTCCACCTTCTGTGAAGAGAGGGAGCTGTAGTGTTTGGATGGAACCAATGTTCCACAAAACCAATCCCTCCACCACTTACCAAGCACTTCCTGAATCATCTGTCTTCCTTTGATTATGTGACAGGAAGGATCTCAGGAGATCACTTGGACATTCTTCTTTAGCATGCTTCCCAGTTCCTGAAGTCATCTATTATCTGCAAGAAAACCCATGATGCAGTGTCATTAGTGCCAGTGTGAACCATCACCAATGGATCCTTGCTTTTACTGACAGTATTATTTTATCAACAATTGAAAATCCTAGTGCCTGTGATATGTTACAGCTCATCCAGTCTCAGCGCAAGCATACTGGTCAAATTCTAATTTTGCTTATTCTGAATTTATAACTCCATTGGCATCAAGCAATTAGTTACTCAGTAAATATAAAGCAACCCCAATGATTTCAATTGAACTACTACTGTAGATTTATATCACTGCAACTGATACCAGAATTTAGTCCAGGGCCTCTAAACTAAACATAGAAAATTACAATTAATATGTTCTGAAGACCTAGTAATATGAGATAGTCCAGTGATTTGCACTGAACACTGATGCATTCAGAAAGAAAGCAAGATAGACAGCACAAACCAATCCTCTACTTCATTTGCATTTGGAGATCATCATTACACAGTCATAATTGTTGGAGCCAAATGATGCAGTGTTGCAGTTTCAGATGCTTCAGTCTCAACAAGTTTAAAGACCATTGACTAGAGATTTGATTAGCATCCTCTTACGTTAAAATTGTAGTGGTGAGGAAATAAAACATTAAATGAACTGATAGTATTTTAGAAAAAAGTTTATTTCTATCACATATTAAACAAGAGATTGACGAGGGTTTCTTCTCCTTTCTAAGCGAAGTCTGCACTACTATTTCTGGTGGTCTATTAGAGTCCTCTCCTCAACTACTCCATCTGGTTAAAAATTATGCAGCTTGTCTAATTTTTGCTTTGCCTTGCTATTCATGTTTTTCCTCCCACTACTGTTCTCCAGTATAGTCACTTCAAAATTTCTCATTTATGCCTTTAACAGCAAGAGCAAAACTGGTCCTCCTAAACTTTCTTCTCATATTTCTTCTTTCTTACCTCACATTCTCCACTTCCAACCATCTTCTCACATGTTTCTTACCAATGTTCACTCTTCATGTCCCATTTCCAAAGATCATGCTTTTTCCTCTGCATGCCTCAATTTTGAGGTCTTTTTGCCCCTGTTGTTCTAATTCTTTTTACCAGTCACATCTCAAAACCTGTATTTTCCTCTTCTCTTGTACTTACAATTTTGTAATGACTTAGGGCCACTGTTTATTGATTTGCTTCTGTTGTTAAGTTATTTATTTTTTTATCACCATGTCCTTCTGTTACCTTTATTCAGTACTTTGGATTAAAGGCACTGTGGCCCAGATCCTCAAAAGTATCTTCAACAGGAGCTAAGTGCCAAAATACCTTCCAGGATCTGGGCCTCTATAAATCAAATTAAATCTAAAGGCAAGAGGTCAGTGTTACATACCAAACTCTTGCCATCAGGCAGGTAAGAGGTCTGGCCCCTAAAAAGCTTCCAGAAAAAAAAAGAGGTAAATTCAGATTTCCTTAACTTTGAAAGGATGAGAAAGTAATACTAAGAGTTTGGCTCCTTGCTTCAGAAATAGCCCCACTGAGATCGGTAGGGCTGTACTTAGATTGTGAACTCTTTAGGCAGGGACCATCTTTTTGTTCTGTCTTTGTACAGCACTTAGCACAATGGGGTCCTGGTCCATGACTGGGACTCATAGGTGCTACCTCAGTACAAATAACAATGGCATAGAAGAGTGCTGCTCCACATGAATAATGGGACCCTAAAGAAATCAGCTTGACCTGTAGTTGGGAAATATGGGGGGTTGTACCATGCAATGCCCCCATATCCAGGACAATAGCTGGAATGGTAGAGGCAATAATAGGTGCTGGAACTAGGGGTGCTGGGGTGCTGCCATACCCCCTGGCTTGAAGTGGTTTCCCATCATAGACAGGGTTTACAGTTTGGCTCAATGGCTCTCAGCACTCCCATATACAAATTGTTCCAGCACCACTGTAGGCAATGTGTTTGACTGTTCTTATTCTACCTGCTTAGCTGGCTTCTCTCTTGAACAGGGTCTTAAATTCATAGAGGTACAAAGTGAACATTAGTGTCTTTTAAAATGAGAGTCTATCAAGTACATAATGTATTCCAAAGCTCACTTTGTCTACACTTGATTCAGTGTAAGTTGGCTATTTAACATGCATTCTGAAAATTCAGACTTGAAAATCTAAGATGTCAATTGCTGTCTTCCTAACAAAGCAGTTTTACGAAATGGAAATTGTTTGGTTTTCTTCTTTGTTCTGAGATGCAGTGTAACTTGTAAACTAAGAAATATTTTTTAAAAAGTGACAATTAAGCACCCAACTCCCATCGAGAGTCATTGGTGCCTTTGAAAATCTCCCTTGAAAGACTAAAGGCGTGTTGACACAGTCTGTCAGTGTATGACAAGCAAAGGTGTAAATCTAGCCCTACTGCTCACTAAGTAGCCAAGTGGACCCTGCTACCATGCACTAAAAGTCCTGGAGTATGCTTTGACATACTATGCTTTGAAACAGCAATCCATCAGCTGTATTCTAAATCATTGTAGTCTTTGAAATGTGAAAAATACGGTTTAGTTCTTCATGTAATTATTAGTAAAATTAGAGGTGCTCTACTTGCTTTACCTGTAAAGGGTTAAAAAAGCCCATAGGTAAAAAGAAGGGAGTGGGCACCTGACCAAAAGAGCCAATGGGAGGGCTAGAACTTTTTAAAATGGGGGGGGAAAGCTTTCCCTTTGTCTGTTTTGTTGTTCTCTGGAGAGAGGAGACGCAGAGCAGGAACCAGGCTGAATTATGATGTAGGAAGCTTTAAGCCAGGTATGAAAAACCATCAGATCATACCTAGAGATTGCTTATCTGAAACCCCAGATATGTAAGTAAGTCAGGGAAGGTCTAGGAAGACGTGATTAGGGTCATTTCTTATTGACTTGTGGACTCCTCAGTGCTAACCTCAGGTGCTTTTGTTTTGCTTGTAATCTTTAAGCTGAACCTCAAGAGAGCTATCTTGATGCTTAATTTTTGTAATTTTTTTTTGACCTAGCAAAAAGCCTAAGTTCCAGATGTATTTTATTTCTTTTTGCTTAATAAAATTTACCTTTTTTAAGAACAGGATTGGATTTTTGTGTCCCTAAGAGGTTTGTGCACATGTTGTTTAATTAGCTGATGGCAACAGCTGGTTTCCTTTTTTTTTTCTTTCTCAGCTCTTCCCTGGAGTGGGGGGGAGAAAAAGGGCTTGAGGGTACCCCACAGAAAGGAATTCCCAAGTGCGCCTTTCTGGGTTTTCAAAAGGGTTTTTTTTGCATTTGGGTGGTGGCAGCATCTACCCATCCAAGGTCAGAGAGAACCCGTAACCTTGGGAGTTTAATACATGCCTGGAGTGGCCAGTATTAATTTTTAGAATCCTTGCGGGGCCCCACCTTCTGCACTTGAAGTGCCAGAGTGGGGAATCAGCCTTGACAAAAACTTTTTGGTTTTTCCCTTAATTATGAATCCATTCAGAAGCTTTTTTTAAATGGTCTGGTTAAAGGACCAAAAGACAAAGATTTGTGTTCCTAAGGCCTTATCTACACTATACAGTTTTGTTGGCATAAGGCAGCTTTTGCCGACAAAACAGTGGAGATGTACACATTACAATGCTACTTTTTGCAGCAAAACTCTCCTGTTTTGCCGATAAAACCATCTCGATGAGAAGCATAGAGCTTTTAGCAGCAAAGTTAAAGTGGGAAAGTTAAAGCAACAAAGCATCAGTGTAGATGCTGCCATTTGTTATGTCCATGTAACTGGCCTCCCCCAATATCCCACAATGCTTGCCATGCTGCTGTGCTCACTGTTTTGAACTCTGCTGCCCTGCAGGCATATGCCCCTCCCTTTTCAAAGCTCCAGGAAGCTTTGGTATTCTTCAGTGTGGAGAGTTCATATGCTGAGCATGCCAGCAGGAAAGCAGCAACAAGCTCTCCTGCCTGGAGTGAAGGGAAGGGGTGGATCATTGGTCTGTGGGCCGAGGGGGATGTGGGAGAACTCAGAGGAAATCACAGAACCAATTAACGTGGAATCCCGCTCTCCCTGGCACTAGGAACATAGCAGCAGGCAGAGCAGGGGAGGGGGAGGGGGGAAGGAAGAGAGAGAGAAAGAGACTGCTGTGCAGAGCCAGGGAGGTAGGCGGGAGCTGATGTGGGGGGATCCCCCTCCCATTGCCTCAGGATTGGTTGGTTCCATCTGCTGTCTGAACTTAAAGAAACAGCATGCAACACATTCACTCTCCCCTAACACACACACTCCCCCGCCCCACACACACACTCCCTGTCACACACTTTCCCAGCCAATGGGAGCTGCGGGGGAGGCGCTTGGGGCAGGAGCAGCGTGCGGAGTGGAGCCCCCTGGCTGCCCCTATGCATAGGAGCCAGAGGGGGGATATGCCTCTGCTTCCGGAAGCCATGCAGAGCCACAGCATGCACACAGGGGGGCAAGCCTCCTACCTCGCTCCCCAGATGGAGCAGGGAAAGCCCTGGACCCCACTCCCCGGCGGAAGCTCGAGGGCCGGATTAAAACGTCTGAAGGGCCAGATGCGGCCCCCGGGCCATAGTTTGCCCACCATTAGAGTCAGGCTGTCATTATTTAGATACTACTGTTTGGTGATTGGTGTCAATGTCTTTGTAGATCAAAAAAAATCTGCTCATTTACTAATTAATCAGAAAAGCAGTCAAAGGTTGGTCTGCATATTACACATTCTGTACAACATTAGTGCAAGTATAAAAACTAGGATATCTGACAAAAAGCTCACACTAAGGCATGTAGTCCCAAAGAGCACATGTATAGCTCATTTTAGTTGAGTGAGAATTGATTTGTCAATGTTTACCATTAGTGTTATATTTGGATCTGGAGGCCTTGTTAATATTCTACAGTACTGTCCAATGGGGAGCAAAAAATGTAACCCGTAGAAAGGATGCAGTTTCTACCCTTCTCTCAATGTACACGTCAGTTCACAAAACAGGGGAGGAGATAACTTCACAGATGAGGTCAAACACCAAGAAACAAGGAACTAAGCACTGTTTTCCTCCCTCCAGGAGGACAAAATGCTGATGAGGCTTAGGCATTCTCATTCCTAATCCATTAGTAGGGCCCTACCAAATTCACGGCCATGAAAAATGCATCACAGACCATGACATTTGGTCTCCCCATGAAATCCGATCTTGTGTACTTTTACCCTATACTATATAAATTTAATGGGAGAGACCAGGGTTTCTCAAATTGGGTCAGGACCCCCAAAAGGGGGTTGCTGGAGAGGGGGTTGGAAGATTATTTGTAGGAGGGTCACAGTATTGCCACTCTTACTTCTGCACTGCCTTCAGAGCTGGATGGCAGGAAAGCAGCGGTGTCTGGAGACGCACCCAGCTCTGAAGGCAGTGCCCTGCCAGCAGCAGCACAAAAGTAAGGGTGGCAGTACCATGCCATGCCACCCTTTCTTCTGTGCTGCTGCTGGTGACAGCATTGCCTTCAGAGCTGGGCTCCCGGCCAGCAGCTGCCGCTCTCCAGCCACCCACCAGGGACTGCTGTGGCACCAGAACAGAGAGCAGCCGCTCCCAGGCCAGCCCCAGCTGCAGATAGGGAAGAGAAGAGGCTGGCCACATGGAGATGGGGAGGAGGGATGGCTGAGTGGGGATGCAAGGACACATGGTTCTAGAGGCAGATGTGCCTGACTGACTGGGACAGGCTTGAGTCAGTATGGGGAAGGCCCCTTAACAAACCCTCCCCATCTCAAAAAAAAAAAAAAAACATACACACACCACACACACAAACCTTGTTCCATACTTCTTCCACCCACACCCAACAACCCTTCAAGTTCACAACCGGGCTCCTTCCCAGCAATTACTTTCCTCTCCTTCAGCTCCTCCCTTACGCCTGACTCCAAGTCTTTGCACTGCTTCTGAGCGGTGCAGGAAATACGGTTCTGTATTGATGTAATAATAATGAATTATTACTCAAAGTTCTTTATTAATATGCCTAGTAAGGAATCTATTTGTCAAAAAACATTTCCTGAATCTTTTTTGTTGTCTGTATTGTTATAGACATACTTGCTGACAGGTATTTTGAATAAATTACCAAAATAATTGAAACTGGTGGGATTATATTGTGTTATTTTGACAAATAAAATACACAGAATTTTAAAATATTGTGAGTAGAATTTTTAGGCGCAGAATTCCCCCAGCAGTAAATTGAGAGCATACGTGGAACAGCAGGAAGTGGGCAAAGAGTAAGTGACCAACAGAAGACTATAAACTCATTAAATCCCAACCGGGGCCTGAGAAAAGGTTGTAACAGACTTGTTCATTTTTCTACATGGTCATAGTAGATTACTGGTCTAATTTCTGTGTGCTAGACTATCTGGAGGGCACTCAGGCAGGAACTATGATCAGGAAACTAAAGGCACATTTTGCAATGTAGGGCATATCTGATATGCTATGCTCAGACAATGGGCCACAGTACACTGCAGCAGAATTCAAACAATTCAGCACCAAATGGAAACCTCAACACAAGACATCTTCCCCTAGATACTCACAAAACCTTAAGAAGGTAGAGGCAGGCAAGAGACTAGGGTGACCAGACAGCAAGTGTTAAAAATCGGGACGGGGTGGGGGGTAATAGGAGCCTATATAAGAAAAAGCCCCAAATATCAGGACTGTCCCTATAAAATCAGGACATCTGGTCACCCTACAAGAGACTGATGGCAGAGGCAAAACAGACAGGAAGGGATCCTACCTGGCAGTGTCAGACCATCACCCTTCCAGTGATTAGGTAGCAGCCCAGCACAAGGACTGATAGGCTGAAGAACCAAGAGTGATTCCCGTGAGGGGTAGGTAACCTGCTGCAGCCCAACAAAGGAATTACAGACAGTACACAGCAGCAGTTAACAGAACACCAAGCTAGGCAGGCAGCCCACTCCAAAGGAGCCATGGATCTGAGGGCCCTATGCACAGGTGAGCAAGTTTGGGTCCAACCAAATAGCCACTCAAAGCAACGGCAAACAACCAACAACAACAGTCCAAGCTGTAGTGGGACACAGAACGTATGAGGTCACTACAGACTCAAGGCACTGGTGAAGATGCAGGCAGAACAGCAGCAGAGAGCCACCAAATCCAGATAGACAAGGCCAAAACCAGGACCAGGAGAACTTAGAACAAGCCTCGGCCACCAGCAAGCCTGACAGAAGCGTCAGAACAGAAACATAAGAACATAAGAACGGCCGTACCAGGTCAGACCAAAGGTCCATCTAGCCCAGTATCCTGTCTACCGACAGTGGCCAATGCCAGGTGCCCCAGAGGGAGTGAACCTAACAGGCAATGATCAAGTGATCTCTCTCCTGCCATCCATCTCCATCCTCTGACAAACAGGGGCTAGGGACACCATTCCTTCCTTATGTTCTTATGTTCTTAACAGGCTGCAATGGGCTGTTGGTAAAAGCCATGCATCACATCTGATTGAGCTCACTGATGGACACTCAGACTGCTAAGGGGATTCAAACACTGAATCCCACATGCCTTTAGCTTGCTGGGACTAGGCAGAATTTAGGCACTGTCCCTGTGTAATGGTCTTCACTCGTGGTCTGGTTGGGGAGTGTGGCCTAGTGGTCACAACTGCACCCCCTGACTGCCAATGGGAGGGGAGCCCAGGCCCTCCCACTCCACCAGACTCCAACCTAGGGCCCTTTGGGCTACCAGTGGTCTGGCAACCAAGGTTAAGGCTGTCTTCCCTGGGCCTCTTCCTCTTGTCCCTACCCTCTAACCCACAGGTCAGCTTAGTCCAAGGCTTTCCCCTGTTGGGGAAATCCAAACCAAAATAAGTAACAGGGGATTACCAATGTCCAGGGTCCACAGGTGGTGGAGAGGGGGATACTTACCTCTCTGATTGGCTCTGGGGTGGGTCCTCCCTTCCCTCAGGAAGAATGCCTTTGGGCAGCTGCATCAGAGCCTTTAGGCTTCCCGCTGTGCTGCTGGAGCTGTGGGCTGCAGGTCTGCTTATCTCCAGCTCTGCCATCAAAATGAGCTAATTCCCTGTTTTTTAATCCCTCCAGCAGATGGAGCATTTCCTGCAGGTGTGTGGGGCAGGGCTGGCTAAGCCCAAAATAAACCCCTAACCCCTGGTTGCCCAATGTGGGGTTTGTACACACATCACACCCTGGCTTTGGGTCTCTAGACCAGTGGTTCTCAAACTAGGGCCGCTGCTTGTTCAGGGAAAGCCCCTGGCAGGCCGGGCTGGTTTGTTTACCTGCCGCGTCCGCAGGTTCGGCCGATCGCAGCTCCCAGTGGCCGCGGTTCGCTGCTCCAGGCCAATGGGGGCTGCGGGAAGCGGCGGCCAGTACGTCCCTCGGCCCGCGCCGCTTCCTGCAGCTCCCATTGGCTTGTTGACCCCCTCAAAGAATTCTAGTAGATTGGTGAGGTATGATTTCCCTTTACAAAAACTATGTTGACTCTTCCCCAACAAATTATGTTCATCTATGTGCCTGACAATTTTGTTCTTTACCATAGTTTCAACCAGTTTGCCTGGTACTGAAGTTAGGCTTACCAGCCTGTAATTGCCAGAATCACCTCTGGAGCCTTTTTTAAAAATTGGCGTCACATTAGCTATCCTCCAGTCATCTGTACAGAAGCTGATTTAAATGATAGGTTACATACCACAGTTAGTAGTTCTGCAATTTCACATTTGAGTTCCTCAGAACTCTTGGGTGAATACCATCTGGTCCTGGTGACTTATTACTGTTTAGTTTATCAGTTTGTTCGAAAACCTCCTCTAATGACACCTCAAGCTGTGACAGTTCCTCGGATTTATCATCTAAGGGTACGTCTTCACTCAAGGGGGGGGGTCGATTTAAGATACGCAAATTCAGCTACGCGAATAGCGTAGCTGAATTCGACGTATCGCAGCCGACTTACCCTGCTGTAGGGACGGCAGCAAAATCGACCTCTGCGGCTTCCCGTCGACAGCGCTTACTCCCACCTTCGCTGGTGGAGTAAGAGCGTCGATTTGGGGATTGATTGTCGCGTCCCAACGGGACGCGATAAATCGATCCCCGAGAGGTCGATTTCTACCCGCCGATTCAGGCGGGTAGTGTAGACCTAGCCTAAGAATGGTGAAAATATAATGCCACTATATAAATCCATGGTACGCCCACATGTTGAATATTGTGTGTAGTTCAGGTCACCCCATCTCAAAAAAGATATTAGAATTGGAAAAAGTAATGGCAAAGATGATTAGGGTTATGGAACTGCTTCCATATGAGGATTAGAAAGACTGGGACTGTTCACTTTTTAGAAGAGACAACTGAGACAAAGAGTTTTGATAGAGGTCTATAAAATCAAGAATGGTGTGGAAAAAGTGAATAGGGAAGTGTTAGTTACCCCTTCACATAACACAAGAACCAGGGTTCACCCAATGAAATTAATAGGCAGCAGGTTTAAAACATACATAAGGAAGTTCTTCACACAACACAATCAACCTGTAGAACCAGTCGCTAGCAGTTGCTGAAGGCCAAAACTGTAACTGGGTTCAACAAAGAATTAGATACGTTCATGGAGGATAGGTCCAATAATGGCTATTAGCCAAGATAGTCAAGGATACAGTTGCATGCTCTGGGTATCCCTAAACGTCTGACTGCATGACAGGAGATTGATCACTGGATAATTGTCCTGTTCTGTTCATTCCCTCTGAAACATCTGGCCCCAGCTCCTTTTGGAAGACAGGATAGTGGGCTAGGTGGACCATTGATTTGACCCAGTATGGCAATTCATATGTTCTTATGATGAAAACACATCAGTTGTCACCAAGAAGCTTTCTTACACCAACAATCTTCAGTCATGAAAGTTATTCACCTGTATGAACAAAGTGCCATATAGAGGAGCAAGTTACTTGTCTGACGCTGCTTACTTTTCATGGTTCATTTAATTTTTCTGATAAGTAATATTTGATGACTCAGAGGAAAGTGGGCAGCTGCTGCAGCATACATGGCTTCAGCTCAGTCTGTACAATCACTAATCTCTAGAGAAATCTAGTGAGTCCTTGCATATAGAAGAGATGAAAGGGGTACAGAAGTTGAACACCAAGTACATTATTAACGAATAATAGGTTTAACCTGAGAAATCACCCCCAAAATAATATTTACATAATGTGAGCAAAGAGGAGAGAATTAAGGCACTAGTCACATGTATACCTCTGATGTTTGTGAGCTAGGTGTGCTTCATTTAGAGCTTTTCAAGGTGTTAATTTTCTATCCACATCATTTCAGTCAGTTTATTATATGCTTACAGATGTCCATCTATTTTTTAAATGGATATCTGATCGTGCTGTAATATAATAGTACTTGGACCACAATTATTACTAATATTAAGGCCTCTGGATAACATGGGCAGACTTATTATCCAAATCATAGAGTTTCTTACTAGGTGCGGAGTATCCTCAACTTCTGTTGACTTCAAAGACTTTCAGCATCTTTTCTCTAAAAAGAACAAACAGATGTTGCATTTTTAAAGGCTTTTTGCTTCAGACATCTTATGGCCATGAAAGTAGGATTCAAAAAGCAATGATTAGCAAAAAATGCTTTTAAATGAGATCACTGAGTGACAGAAAAGCAAATACTGACATGAAAATGTTTTAAACAAGATGCTTCAGCATATTAACAAGGGATCATTTCCCAGAGAAGTAAAGTAACAGGGAAGTTACATTCATTATTAGTGCTATTCATGAACTGAACAGAACAAGAGATTTTATGGTGTTACAGAATTAAGTTGAGGCACTGAACTGAAACGTTGCCCAATTATAATTATTTTTACTCTATAGGGAACTGTCTTTCAGTATCAAACAAAACAGCCTTGTAACCTCTCTACTGTACAGCAAACATGTACTAATATTTCAGTCTTTCTGTAATATCACTTTCAGAGAGGAAGGATGACTGTGTGGTTAAGGCTCTAGGCTAGGATTCAGGCGATGTGAGCTCAATTTCTGACACTACCATGACTTTGTGTATGATTGTGGGCAAGTAGATTAACTTATCTGAGAAATAGAGAGAATAATAATTCCCTACCTTAAAACAGGGATATGAGGATAAATTCATTAATGTTGATGGAAGCCCTATGGTTTCTTTTGATGACAGTAGACTGACTGAGCAGTGAATGAAATGGATATAGAAAGATTCCAATGTTAACTCTGAAGGATTTAGGTCTGACACGTTAGATCATGCCTTAGTGTGCTCCTGTGTTGTATTTTGAAATTTTTGCCTTATCTCATTCACATATCCCCACTGAGGTGTTTACCAGTGTGAATTGGAGTTTATTAAGCAAATGCATAACATTATATGTGCAGTGTTTCATTGACTTACACCAATGGTAGATCTGGCCCAGAGATATTTAGCTCTTCCATATTTGGCAGGAGTCACCAGGTGGTGCTGTTACACAGTCTTCTTACAAGTTTTTTTCTTAGCATGCAATCAAATCTTTGAAGAAATACTGCATTGGTGTTAGTTTTGTTACCCAGTAGTCCTTTGAGAGAAGCTGTGGTAGACAGATTGCTCTCTGCTTCATTCTCTATATTTGGAGACAATTTTTGTGAGAGTAGCTTCCTTTGTATAATTAAATAGTGTGGCTGGGTCAAAGTGGAATAGCTTCAGTGGTAGGGTTACCATATTTCCACAATCAAAAAAGAGGACACTGGGGGGGGGAAGCCCCGCCTTAGCCCCGCCCTGCCCCCATCCATTCCCTCCCACTTCCCACCCCCTGACTGCCCCCCTCAGAACCCCAACCCCCCCTGCTTCTTGTCCCCTGACTGCCCCCTGCTGAGAACCCCCCACCCTAACTGCCCCCCCTAGGACCCTACCTGTCCCCTGACTGCCCCGACCCTTATCCACTCGCATGGGTGGCAGTGTTGTAGAAATTTGGGTGGTGCCCAGAACCCACCCCCCCACACACCTGCCTAAGGCTCTGGGAGGGGAGTTGGGTGGGGGGAGGAGGTCTGGGGTGCAGGTCCTGGGATGAGGATTAGGGTGCAGGAGGGGTGCAGGGTGCAGGTTCTGGGATAGAGTTTGGGTGCTGGGTGCAGGCTCCAGGCTGGGGCAGGGGGTGGGTGTGCAGGAGGCGGTGAGGGGTGCAGGCTCTGGGATGGAGTTTGGGGGTGGGAGGTGGTGCAAAGGGAGGTGGTGCAGGCTTTGGGAGGGAGTTTGAGGGCAGGAGGGGTGTGTGGGAAGGGGGAGGGGGTTTGGGAGGGAGTTTGGGGATAGGAGGGGATGCAGGGGTGAGGGCTGTGGGTCTGAGGATGAGGGGTTCATGATGCAGGAGGGGGCTCAGTGATGGAGCAGAGGATTAGGGTGTGGGGGGATGAGGGCTGGGGCTGAGGAGTTTGGGACATTGGAGAGGCTCAGGGCTAGGGTGGAAGGGCAGGGTAAGGGCAGCCTGTCTTCCCATTAGTGGATGGGGGCACTAGGACCCGGGGGCAGCAGACAGCAGTTGCTGCTGGCTCTGGCAGTACAAGCAGACAAGGGAGAGGCAGGCAGGGAGGGCGGTCTCACGGGGGGGAAATGCGCCGAGGGGGGGTGGCAGGTGGAGGCCGGGGACCCATCCAACACTCCCCCGCTCCCTGACTGCCCCCCCCCGGACTCCCCTTACCATTCTGGCTCCACGTATTTGCAAAACACGCTGCCCGGTGGGTCGGTTTGTGTGTTACACAGGGCTGCAGACAGAGGGGGGGGGCAGGGGAGGGCTCTGGCTGCTGGAGGCCAATGGGAGCGGGTCAGTCGGCCCAGCCGCCCAATCAGCAGCCGCACTCTGCATGGAAGGGAGGGAGGGAGGCGAGGGAGAGAAAAACCCCGGTCATTTTAACCTTGTTACCAATTCCTCCCGGACGGCTATTTAGAGACGCAAAAGCCGGACATGTCCGGGGAAATATGGATGGATGGTAACCCTATTCAGTGGGAAAGATTGAAACACACCCCAGATTAGAATATCCAACAGTCCGGTGGCTAGAGCACTAACCTAGGATGTGGGAGAGCTGGGTTCAGGTACTTGCTCCATGGCAGTGATTTGAACCTGCATCGCAGGTGAATGCCATAAGCACTGGGCTTTTAGATATAAGGGCAGCCGCACCACCACCATTTTGTAAATGGTGCTTAAGGCCTGGTCTACAAAAAAAGTTGTGTCCACACCCCAAGCAACATAGTTAAGCCAACCTAACCCCCAGGGTTGACAGCAGTAGGTCAACAGAAGAATTCTTTGATTGATCTAGCTACTGCCTTCCAGTGAGATAGATTACACTGGTCTACAATTTTTGAGAAGTCGTCTGCTTCAGAGATAAAATGTGCTATTTATTATGTATTTTGATGTGCTGAATTCAAATATGACAATTAAAACAACTGATTGGCTACTGTTTCTAAGATATTTAAGTTTTTACATTTTATGTCTATGTATATTGTGTAGATAGTAGAGTTTTAATCAGAAATTGTAAACCTAGGTCTTTTCATGTGTTTATGGTTGCTTTACATGATATTATTTCACCTGTCCTGTTTATGTAACACTTTAAAAATCAGCAAAAGGGTTATAGAAATAAAATTTATTATGAAACAAAAGGCAAAAAACTATTATCTATATAGTTTAGTCCTATTCAGTGTCTACTCGGCGCTTCTTGGCTTGTCTCTTGTATTCATTAAATGGAGCATCTCTTGTCACTGTCCAGCAATAGTCCACAAGCATTGATGGGCTCCATTTGCCCTGATAGCGTTTCTCCATTGTTGCAATGTCCTGGTGAAATCACTCACCGTGCTCGTCGCTCACTGCTCCGCAGTTCGGTGGAAAAAAATCTAGATGAGAGTGCAAAAAATGTATCTTTAATGACATGTTGTAACCAAGGCTTTTGTATGCCTTGAGGAGGTTTTCCACCAACAACCTGTAGGTGTCTGCCTTGTTGTTTCCGAGAAAATTTATTGCCACTAACTGGAAGGCTTTCCATGCTGTCTTTTCCTTGCCAAGCAGTGCATGGTCAAATGCATCATCTCAAAGAAGTTCACGAATCTGAGGACCAACAAAGACACCTTCCTTTATCTTAGCTTCACTTAACCTTGGAAATTTTCCACGGAGGTACTTGAAAGCTGCTTGTGTTTTGTCAATGGCCTTGACAAAGTTCTTCATCAGACCCAGCTTGATGTGTAAGGGTGGTAACAAAATCTTCCTTGATTCAACAAGTGGTGGATGCTGAACACTTTTCCTCCCAGGCTCCAATGACTGTCGGAGTGGCCAGTCTTTCTTGATGTAGTGGGAATCTCTTGCACGACTATCCCATTCGCAGAGAAAACAGCAGTACTTTGTGTATCCAGTCTGCAGACCAAGCAAGAGAGCAACAACCTTCAAATCGCCACAAAGCTGCCACTGATGTTGGTCATAGTTTATGCACCTCAAAAGTTGTTTCGTGTTGTCATAGGTTTCCTTCATGTGGACTGCATGACCAACTGGAATTGATGGCAAAACATTGCCATTATGCAGTAAAACAGCTTTAAGACTCGTCTTCGATGAATCAACGAACAGTCTCCACTCATCTGGATCGTGACCGATGTTGAGGGCTGCCATCACACCATCGATGTTGTTGCAGGCTACAAGGTCACCTTCCATGAAGAAGAATGGGACAAGATCCTTTTGACGGTCACGGAACATGGAAACCCTAACATCACCTGCCAGGAGATTCCACTGCTGTAGTCTGGAGCCCAACAGCTCTGCCTTACTCTTGGGTAGTTCCAAATCCCTGACAAGGTCATTCAGTTCACCTTGTGTTATGAGGTGTGGTTCAGAGGAGGAGGATGGGAGAAAATGTGGGTCCTGTGACATTGATGGTTCAGGACCAGAAGTTTCATCCTCTTCCTCGTCTGACTCAAGTGAGAATGATTCTGGTGCATCAGGAACCGGCAGTCCTTCTCCGTGGGGTACTGGGCGTATAGCTGATGGAATGTTTGGATAATGCACAGTCCACTTTTTCTTCTTTGACACACCTTTCCCAACTGGAGGCACCATGCAGAAGTAACAATTGCTGGTATGATCTGTTGGCTCTCTCCAAATCATTGGCACTGCAAAAGGCATAGATTTCCTTTTTCTGTTCAACCACTGGCGAAGATTTGTTGCACAAGTGTTGCAGCATATGTGTGGGGCCCACCTCTTGTCCTGATCTCCAATTTTGCAGCCAAAATAAAGGTGATAGGCTTTCTTAACCATAGTGGCTATACTGCGCTTTTGGGATGCAAAAGTCACTTCACCACAAACATAGCAGAAGTTATCTGCACTGTTCACACAAGTACGAGGCATCTCTGCTCACTTTGGCTAAACAGAAATGTGTCCCTTTGCAAAATCAAACACTGACAAATAAGAGAGCACGACACTCTATGATTTCTAGAGCTGATATAGGGCAATTTGTTCAGCAGAGTGATGTAAGCTTCGTTATGATTGCATCATCCATGACTTCTAGGAATAACATGAACATACATCATTCATATCATGTATGACGCAATACCAGCTTCAGATTGCATCATTCATTGTTTTGCCTAAAAAGCAAGTACTGTCCAAACCCAGTCATAGATTTATTCATAGATCCAGTCAAAGATGTATTTTAGTCATTTCTGGTTTAAATTGAGATCCCTTCCCTTTATAACTCACTTATCCTCTGCCATTCAAGGGTCATATATACTGACCCAATAGCATATCTTGAAAACTAGAGCCAATCAACAATTTTAAGCATCATTTTCGTTCTCAGTGACCCAGAATTAGTAACGTTTGACTACATTTATTTCAGAAGCATTTTGGCTGTAGAGCAGTGTTACCTACGCCAATGGGAGAACCTGTTAGCACAGGTAGTGTTCACATTGAAGTGCACAGAGGCACAGCTGCAGCTGTACCACAGCAGCGTTTCAAGTGTAAACAAGTCCTAAGTCTCCTTGGGAAGCTAGCCTGAAAAATTGAAATGTTTTGGAAATATTGAAGCAGTTTTTTTAACCGCAACAACCCAGATCAACATGAATTTATGAACTGTGGTATTTGGGCCAAATCTGCATTTTTTGGCAAAAAGTTTGTCAAAAAAGTTTCATCCAGCTCTATTAGTAACACAATGTTTTAATAACAACTGGCAGTGAGAGAGGGGTAAGAAATAGATTACACCAAATACCCCCAACCTTGCCATAATACACTAGAGACTACTTTGGAAGTTGCTTGTGACAACTATTGTCATCACATGTCAGATATTGGATGTCACTATATATGGCTGTTATGTATGAGATAAGTTATAGTTGTATGTTACATTTACAATAGGTAAAATAAACAGACTGCTTGTCTACATTGCTGCACATCTTTTTCAAAACTGAGTTTTAGAAATCTTTTCAACAGTAATGGGAAGCTGTGAAACTAGTTAATGTTGGACTACTAATTGAATGTGACATAAGAAAGGGACAGCTCGGTATTAAACAAACTAAAGATCCCACACAAGGAAATGACTGCAGAAATTAGAGATATGACTTGTAGTCAACATGAAACAAAGCTCATTGGAGCATCCTGATGTGCCCTTAGTAAATGACAGCTATATAGATAATTCTTAGTGCACTATTACATTCTCTACAACTGAAATGCAATTTTTGCAGCTGGAAAAATATTAAAGTAGAGCAGCACAGAAAGTTGAGCTATAAAAGAACAATATGTCCCATTCCCAATTTAGGAGCCTGATTTTCCGCCTTCTTACACCAGTGTTACTGCACTAATTACTCTGTTGACACTGCTGTAAAGAAGATTAGAATCTGGCACTAGATCGCTTGCCACAAAATTTGTTCTTGTGCTGCTCTCAATTATATTTGTATGTGCTTACATGTTATTCAGAGAATAAATGTAACAGTTCTAATACCTTCAACTTCATCATTCCATGCTTTCATTTAGCCTGCCTTTAATTTACGGCCTTGTCATCAGAATATGATTACTACATTATGAAACTGATTTTTCTGCTGCCATTTTGCATGACCTGTCTGGGAGCTGAGATGTAAATTAAGACTTCATGTAATTAAGGCTGCTTTTGCCCTGATCAGATTTAACTTTCTTCTGCAAGAGATTTCATTAACTTTGATTCATTGTTATTTTATCTCATTACTTCAGTTAAAGTAGTGTGGAAACTTTTCCTGGTTTTATTACACATTTATACCAAAGAACTAATTCTCAAGATTTAACATGACAAGGTGACAAATGTTTCATTCCCTGTAAAGTGTCAGCTCCAGTGTATAAATAACTATGTCTAAGTGTAAGAAATAGACTTCTACACATTTATCTACAGTGTGCCAGTTTGCTGAGCATTCGCTCTCAAAAAACAAGTTTATTAAATTATATTCCACATAAAACATATACACAAGGCTTGTCTAACATCAGAAGACATACCACTTTAACTACACCAGTATAATTAAAGCAGTACAAGACCCATAGTGAGGATGCAGTATACCCATATAAAGGTAATTTATAGCAGTATAGGCACCCCCATATAGGAAGGGAAATAAGCTATACTGGTATAAAGGCACATTTTAACGAATATAAAATATATGGAGATATACCTATCTCATAGAACTGGAAGGGACCCTGAAAGGTCATCAAGTCCAGCCCCCTGCCTTCACTAGCAGGACCAAGTACTGCTTTTGCCCCAGATCCCTAAGTGGCCCCCTCAAGGATTGAACTTGCAATCCCCTGGGTTTAGTAAACCAATGCTCAAACCACTGAGCTATCCCTCCCTCCTTAACTACATACATGCTGAGGTTGTACTGCTAACTATTAAATGGTTAAAAAATGTATGCAGAGTTAAGGTTGTCCAGTCATAGCTTGTACCGTTCCAGAATGTCAAGTTCAGCAAAACTCAAGCTTCTGGAAAAAAACAGGAAATACAGAGTTAAGGTAAACCCCCATGCAGCCTTAACTCTGCCCTCTTTGAGCAGTGCCCCACAACACCCATACTCACACTCTGCCTTTTCTCTGTAATGGACTGACACAACCTGCACACACTGTACACTCTCAGACCCTTCTCCCCCAGCAGGAGACCACCCTAGAAAGAAAAGTAGGAAGTGGCTACAAGGTAAATAATAATTCCCTGTACGTCCTGGGATTTTTTCTATTACATGATTCTCTAGCTATCTGAACAAGTTATTCTATACCTAGCATTCATAAATTAATGAGTTTTATTCCGAGCTAAAGTTTTCTATCCCTTGATAGATAATATTTTTCTGACACTACTAGTCCCAATTTGATTATGTTTCTGGGGAATCTTTGTTAAATTCAGAAAAGGTACTAATACATAAGTTCAAGACTTAGAGATATCCATCTTTTGGTTTTCTCCTTTTATAGAAAAAATACCATCCTAGTGCTATGCATCTACACACAAATCTGTCATGGTGCATAGACTTTATTTTGTATACTGTTTTTATGATGGGGCTAAAAGGGTGAAAATATTTAATTTTCACAACTGTGTTTATTTGGGCACTCAGTAGTTCATGGAAAGTTTGGGATTTATTTTTAAAATTATGGTTGTTTACATTTACAGTTTTTCTGTTTAGTCTGTTATAAGAAGAGAATTATATTTTTCTTTGTAGTTGCTCTTGCCAGTTCATTTCATGGCACACCAAGAATGTAGCTATGGAATTTCTCCAACAGACAGAAGGTGAGTTACTTTAAATGGTGATCATACTTGTTTCTGATCATTAATGGCATAACAACCAATAAGGAAAATAGAGAGGGAAATAGCTGTGTTTTCTAAATGGAAATGAATTGTACTCAAATACTGTAGGGCTTGATTCAGATCTTACTTACACCAATGTAAGTCAGGGATAAAATGCAACGACTTCAATAATTACACCAGTCCCCTGAGTAACTAGGATCTAAATCAGACCTGTCTATTATGCAGCTAGTGCCCTCTTGAGGTTTACCAATGATAGTGCCCTCAGTTGAAATAACCCCACTGATCAAGTGTTGTAATGCTTGTCTTTGCACTTTAAAAAGAGTCTAAATCACTCCTACAATGACGTACTTTATGTACCATGAATACTCCCATGGACTTCTATGGGACTACTTATGGCAAGTAAAATTAAGCAAGTGTATAGTCTTTGCAGGATTAGAGTCCAAGTCTGTACATCTCAAAAGTCCTATTTTGATAAACTGTGCATGTTGAGATGCAGTGCCTTTTCCAATGCTAACATAACATTCTGCTAAAAAATATAATCAAGTCAGAACAGTGGTGTCTAGGGATAACACAGTAGGAATCTGACAAAATAAGAGCACCAGATTAATTTTACTTTGGTCTGCTATTCCAAGTTACTTCCAGTTCTACCTAAAGGGAAGTCATGTGGTCTATAAAGGGAAGCAGACAAGAGTTATATGCTGAGATATTTTTCCCTTATCAATAATCACATCACAGTTTATGAAAATTATATCCAAAGTCTATTTATCAATACCTTTTATGCTATTTAATTAGTGTGTATATTTCATTCACCTACAATGGTGAAGCTAGACTGGCATATTTATAGGACTTTTCACTTCCTGGTTCTAATGTACTTATAGACAGAGATCAAGTTACCCCAGAGACCGCTTTCCCCTCTATGAACCCTAAAGACAACTTCACTTAATAGTGACAATGTAGTTGGATAGACTGAGGCACTAGACTATCAAGCACTGGGAGCAAAGGTTTTTCAATTGGTTGGGCAGCAACTGTGGAACATTTAGCTAGACTGAGCTCCAGAATGATATTACCTTTCAGTGGGAGATAGGCACCTAACTCCTTTCCGTGCCTTTGAAAATCTTCCCCTTGTCTTTATTGAAAAGGTGTAGTGTATCTACCAGAATTAATGTTGTTAAAAGTAATAATTAAAACAAAAAAACTCTACACACACAAAGTCACAGATTTGAAATGGGAGTTGAGGGCACTCAGCAGCACCCCGCAGTAGGGCCTCAGCACCTCATGATTAGGCTCAGAGTATTACCCCCAAAAATCAGACTCCAGGTATCCCTACACTGGTCTGCCTATATTCATAACTTGATCCTCAATTTGTCTGGTTTTGGTAGGTAAAATGGGAAATAGTTTTACCAGGGGGTTTCCCTCCAACCTGTGGAGAACTCCCCAGAACAGACTACTGTTAACCATGGGGAAGACACAGCTATAGCCTTCCACTCAAAGGATTGACACTCAGGCAATAATTCTTTGAAAACAAAAATAATCTTTATTTAACACAATATTTCCTAGTACAGTAACTCTAAAACATAATATTATGAAAACAAACACAGCAGATCATTCACTCTAGCACCTTCCCCTCACTCTGACTCAAGCCTCTCAGCTCTCTGCCTTATATACAAAGTTTGGCCTATTCTGATCGGTTATTTTTACAATCCTAAACATTCCCACCAATCAGGTTTAAGCCCTCTATCTGTCAATCAAAGACAGACCTGATTGAAGACCTGCGCCTTAGAAGCCAGACCCAATTGAAGACCTGTGATATGCTTACCTGACCCCTCCCTTTAGGTTTTGGAGTGATCTTTGTCTCACCTCAGCCTGCCTGCTTGCTTTTGGCCAAATATCTCCCAGACCTCCATTTTGGATTTCTCTGACTGTGACTGCTTGCAACTGCCAGCTTGTTATCGCTAACCATAACCGCCCAAATCTTTATAATTAATAAACAACTCAATATCTAAGAATACCCTAACTCTATGATTCACTGTCACCAGTCTATTTTTTATTATTTTAAAGAAGTTTAATTTCAATCTCTCTCTGCTTCAGCTAGTGGTGACAGCATAGTGCTCTCAGTGCTATATTTCTCACAAAGGCAGAGCAGCTGAAAAATCTCTTGTATCAAGAGGATCTGATTCACAGTCCATTGCAGTCTATGATAGTCTTTCCATTGACTTCAGTGGGATTTGGATCAGGCCTACAGTTGTGCTGTATAGCAGTTAGCCTATGCAAGGGGTAGCTCTGCTTGGTAATGAAATATCTTCGCAGAAAAAGGAGTTGAAAGTAGTAGATGAGCTAATGAGTCTTTGAGAACCTTAAAAGACTATCTCCTTAGATCTACTGTAGTTATTAAATGTATATCTGTATCCATGTTAATCATTCCCGTGTACTGGCAACCTCTCTCCCTCCTACTCGCACCCCCGGTCCCTAGGCCACAGAGAGGCATCAAAGGCACTTTGGGTGTGTCTTCACTGCACAATTAACCAGAGACCTTACCCAGATTTTAGCCTTATCTCCCCCCCTCCTCCTCCTCCTCCACACAGAAAGACCTTTTCCCCAGGTTTGGAGGTACGGTAAGCCCAGGCTAGCTTACCAGACTGGGGCAGTGGGGATAGAACCCAAACTTGGCTTTAATTCAGTCTGGAACCAGCCCTGAGGATGCAGGCTAAATCACTTGAGTGCTGATAGCCCTCCAATGTCTTTCCCCGCAAAGGACATATAAATTCTTTGGCAATTGCAGTATTGCCACCTCTCACAATTTTATCGCAAGTGCCAGGATTTCAGAGGGTTTTGGACCCCATTTCATGACTATGCGAGACGCTCCAGCTTCCTTGTGAAGTTCAGCCCTGGCAGAAGCTGGCAGAGTCTCTCCCCTCCACTTGCCATTCTCACAGGAGGGGAGGAGGGTGCAAAGAGCCCTGTGAGGCTTTCCTCCCTCCTGTGAGAAAAACAGAGAGAACAGCACCTCTGCTCCTCCCCACTCCACCCTGCAGCATCCAGCATGGGAAGGGGCAGACGGGGGTAGAGAGCCCCTGGAACCACCCCCTCAGCATGGAAAAGGGAAGACAAAAGTGGACCTGCTGCAGCCCCAGGAGAGGATGACCCTACAAGGAGCAGAGAGTAAGGCTGGGAGAGAGGGGCCTGAACTGATGGTGGGGGATGAGAAGTGCTGCAGGGCTCGAGGAAGGAGAGAGGCCTTGAAGGCAGCAGGAGGGAAGAATACACTATAATAAAATAAATTATTTTTAGCTATTTGGACAATTATGAGGTTTTTATAAAAAGAAACTAAAATCATTTATTGTAATTACTAGATTATGTATATATTATGTAATTATCAAATTTATACAAAGAAAGAAAAGTTATTTTAAATTATTTTTGAAGTGTTTTCAATGTGACTGAATGGATTTAAGAAATATTTCAGAATTATAAATATAATTAAAGAACTGAAATATATAAAACCCTAAAAGCTGGTTGATCTTTTCACGATATTCTTGCATGTAAAATATTTGCAGCTCACATACATCTTTACTGAAAAATAAATGGGAAAGTTTGATACATAGAGAGTGCACTTTGGGTTCCTTGATGTTCATTTTCCAGCTCCATTTTATAGCCCTTATATGATATATTTCTAAATATGTGTGACTTACGTTTTTCCATCCATACCATAGAGCTCTCCATGGAGTACTTATGTTATACAAAAAATGAAGTAGTACCCTGTGAAACGGGTCAGCTCACCACAGAAACACCTCCTCATGGCCTGGCATAGCATAGCATATCTCTCCCCTGGAATCCCCCTGCCCACGACTCCATCTCTTTGGTGGTCCTTCATCACATAACTTGGCCACCTGGCTAGGTCACGATTTATTCCTCCCCTTCCAGAGTAACAGAAAGCCCAATATAAGATAGTCCAATGTCCTCACTGAGGGTCTTTGGCCCCAACTCCAGGCTTATGCCATTTTGCCAGTAGCTGGTAGGGGAACTTAGGCCCTCCTACTACACTGGGGTCTAGTCCAGAACTCTACAACCAGCACAGTCCCACTCCTTCCTACTTTTCATACCCAGTCTGTCTCAGGAGCTTCTTTCCCAGAGCTTCTCTAGGTTGACCCTTCTTTTAGGGCCAGGCTCCCCGGGCTTATCATTTCCACTCTCCCAGTTTCTGCCTCATCACTTCTCTGTTCCCAGAGCATGACTATAGACTCTCTCCCTACAGCCCTCTTCTAGGACAAACTTACTTTCTTTATACTTACCAGCCTGCTCCTGCCCAGCTTGGCTGCATGATCAGTTAAGCCTGGCTCTACCTCCAGGTGCAGCCAGATAAAAACCAGGCTCTCAGGCCCACGTTAACCCGCTCAGGGCCTATGTGGGCTACACACCTCATCACATACCCCTTTTTCCCACCAGCATGGATGCCTTCCTTTCATTCCATCTCCATTTTTGAAGAAATACTTTTGAGGGGACATCCATCCAATTAATGAGACATCATTAACAGAAGCATTACAATTATATGAAAGTGAGTGGCTTGCTACTTAGGATGAGCCCAAATAAAACAAAGATTTACCATTTTGTATCTTCTCCATTCTAATTCTCCTTAAATAGGTTTGTGTACCTCCCGCATAGACTGAGTCTCCATCTGAGCAGCCAGAGAGAGGCATGTGTGCATTAAAGGTTGACTTTTCAACCTGAAATTATCACGCACATCTTGCCAGAAAAGTAGAGGGGAGTTAAAATGTCAGAAGAGACTAAAAACTGTGGTTTGATAATGTTTTATAGGGCCCATGATTTTTTAGGATCTGACTTGATTATTTTTGATCTCTTGAGGTTGGGAATACGGCAACTGACAGGGAAAGAATCCTGGAGTAGCTCAGCACAAAGTAGCATGAGATACACCCCAGACACATACAAGCAGGTGCAGAAACAGTGAGGACAGAGTAAAGCAGGTGGGGCTTTGCTGTGGGAATGCTCACACCTGAATGCCTATCACTCAGGTTAACTGCAATGTAGACATAGCCTTGTCACCATTGCTTCAACTCTGAAGCTGCAGAAGCTCCCAAAGTTCCTGCATCCCCACTCCACAGTATCCTGTTGAAAGGATATGAATGATGGAGGTGATGAGTACAATTAAAAGCAATTCAGCTGTTCCCAGAGGAAAGGGAAGAAAGTACAGTGGACCGTTTGTGCAGAAAATGCACATTTAAGACAGCCTTTCCACGATAGCCCACTTTATCATTTGGTTGGATATCAGAGAGTATTTGGCTTGACTTAAATTGTGATTATTAATTGTGGGTAAAAAGCAGAAAATAGAACTAGACTGGGGTTTTGTTTCTGTGGGTATTTGTGGTATACATAATGTATAAGATAAATCAAATGTGTTTCATTTTATGCCAGCAATATTAGCTTCAAAATGTAACTTTGCTTGCATTCTAATTGCCCTAAGGAATAATGAACAGAATATATTCTGCTAAACTTTCTTTACTATGCAATTTTTTCCCTAACAACTGAAAACTATAAGGCTAGTCTGAGTTCCAACTTGGTATGGTTTTGGTAGGGTGACCAGATGTCCCGTTTTTAAAGGGACAGTCCCGTTTTTGGGGACTTTTTCTTAGATAGGCACCTAATACCACCCAACTCCCATCCCATTTTTTCACAGTTGCTATCTGGTAACCCTAGGTTTTGGTCAGTCCCATTGTTTAAGGCTATCAACCACTTTGACAGGGTAACAAGCCTTGTGGATGGGGGGAAGCGGTAGGCATGGTATATCTTGACTTTAGTAAAGCTTTTGATACTGTCTCGCATGACCGTCTCATAAACAAACTAGGGAAATGCAACCTAGATGGACCTACTATAAGGTGGATGCAAAACTGGTTGGAAAACCATTCCCAGAGAGTAGTTATCAGTGGTTCACAGTCATGCTGGATGGCATAATGAGTGGGGTCCCACAGGGATCAGTTCTGGGTCCGGTTCCTGTCAATATCTTCATCAATGATTTAGATAATGGTTTAGAAAGTACACTTATAACGTTTGTGGATGATACCAATCTGGGAGGGGTTGCAAGTGCTTTGGACAATAGGATTAAAATTCAAAATGATCTGACAAACTGGAGAAATGGTCTGAAGTAAACAGGATAAAATTCAATAAGGACAAATGCAAAGTACTCCATTTAGGAAGGAACAATCAGTTGCACACATACAAAATGGGAAATGATTGCCTAGGAAGGAGTACTACGGAAAGGGATCTGGGGGTCATAGTGGACCATAAGCTAAATATGAGTCAACAGTGTAACGCAGTTGTTAGCTCTTCTTAACCTCTGAGAATAGGACAAGAAGCAATGGGCTTAAATTGCAGCAAGGGAGGTTTAGGTTGGACATTAGGAAAAACTTCCTAACTGTCAGGGTGGAATAAATTGCCTAGGGAGGTTGTGGAATCTCCATCATTGGAGATTTTTAAGAGCAGGTTAGACAAACACCTGTCAGGAATGGTCTAGATCAGGGGTTCTCAACCTTTTAATTTCTGAGCCCCCCATCCCACCCCCAACATGCTATAAAAGCTCCACAGCCCAGCTGTGCCACAGTCACTGTTTTTTGCGTATAAAAGCCAGGGCCAGTGTTAGGGGGTAGCAAGCAATGCAATTGCATGGAGCCCCATGCCTTAGGGGGCACTGTGAAGCTAAGTTGCTCAGGCTTCAGCTTCAGTCCTGGGTGGTGGGGCTCAGAGTCCCGGGTGGTGGGGCTCAGAGCCCCGGGCTACAGTCCCACGTGGTGGGACTTCAGCTTTCTGCCCTGGGCTCTAGCGAGTCTGGTAGACCTCCTGAAACCTGCTCGCACCTGCCCCCTAGGGGTCCCTGGACCGCTGGTTGAGAACCACTGATCTAGATAATAGCCTGCCATGAGTGCAGGGGACTGGACTAGATGACCCTTGTAAAACAAAACCCTTGAGGTACCTTCCAGTCCTATGATTCTATGATTCTATCATTGTCATGTATCAAAAAATGAAACACTCACTTCCTTTTCCTCCTCCTGTGAGAGGTTGGAACTTAGCTTGAAACCTGAATTTAGACACACACAAACACACACACACACTTGTTACAGTTGTGCTGACACAAAACTGCTGGGTTAGCTTGGATTATCGTTTAAATATTGTATACAGATATTGAGAAATGGGAAGGCAGATTATAAACATGTTTAAAATAGGTCAAATTTTGATGCTAACTAGGTTGACAGTATTGCTTGAAATTGTTAGCTTCTCTGGGATTAAAGTAATCACTCCACGTGACCCTTTGACTGCCAAAATGGTGGATTTCCACAAGTGACTAGCCTTCCCTTCCTTCCTTAGTTTTCACATTAACTTTTCTTTTGGACAAGCAGAATTGAATTCACCCACTGTGTTCCCAGATCGATGATAAGCTTGTTCCCGCAACAAAATAGATTTAAGGGTTATTGTCTGTTCTTTTAGCTTTGTGTTATGCAGGAAGTAATGTTTTGACCACCTATCAACCTGTCATCTGTTTTCTGAAAAGGGTTCAATGTGAGCCCTTTTATATATTTGCATTATTTCATCCCAGAGCTATTTTATCGCTGTTAAATATCAACAGTGCTTCATAACACTTAAACAGGCTACATCATTAGCCAGGTATGACAGCCTGGTGAATGAGAATAGCTTGCAATCAACAACTCCTTAAAACCTTCCACATGCTT
Organism: Terrapene triunguis; assembly: GCF_002925995.2. Classification (NCBI taxonomy): domain Eukaryota; kingdom Metazoa; phylum Chordata; order Testudines; family Emydidae; genus Terrapene; species Terrapene triunguis. The sequence goes on from NW_020664447.1 coordinate 59,151,482, forward strand.
CAATTAACCTTTCACTCTCTTCCACATGTGCCTCCAATGCTGATGTATGCAGCAAATAAAGTTCACTCTCAGTAGGGTGGCATATTCATAAGGTCATGGACAGTAGGTGCTTAAAATGTTCACATTAAATTAGAACTGATTTTGAACTAGCTAGTGCATGCAGAGAGAGAAAAGTGGGCTACCATGCTATCCTGTGCTGAGGGTCCAAAACTCTACAAGTTTGAACTCACAGGACCTGACTCTGATCTCACACACTAATTTGGTGCCAGTGTAACTCTATTGTCTCACTTACTCTATTGAAAGTATGAGAAGAAACAGGTGCATGGAGTAAAAGTGATAGCATCTCCTCAAGGTGGAGTTGACAATGACTGCAAGGAGGGGGAAAGGGATGTGGGCTATGAGGAGAGTAGATCTACAGGGAACTCACAGGCCATCCCCAGAGAATTCCTACCCACACACACACAGCTGCCTCGATTCCATCCTCCCCAGACAGCCTGGCTTGAAAGGGAGAGGTGCTGCAACTAGCTAATCCCCCTGTACTTTTGCCCTGCTCCCCCAGCAATGGGGCTGGGAGGTAAAAGGTGAAAAGAAGTAACTTCCAAGCAGACTTCCACCCCATCCTGTTTGCCAGAGAGACCAGATTCAGCTGTGGAGTTGGAATGGCAGGACCTATGTGACAGCATCCTGGGGTCAAAGCTCTGTGTATTTGGCAGAGCTGAAACTAGGCATTTTAACGTCCTGGGCAAGAAAGCATATTTGCACCCCCTACCGGGTTTTTTAGATTATATGAGTTAGGATATTATAGAGCAGTGGTTTTCAAACTGCAGGTCGCAACCCAGTACTGGGTCACAGAATGTAAGGCACTGGGTCGTGGCGGCTCTGATCAGCACCGCCGATCGGGCCGTTAAAAGTCCCATCTGCGGTGCTCAGGGATGCCCGGGGGGGGGGGGCAAGTGGGGCAATTTGCCCCACGCCCTGGGCCCCGCAGGGGCCCCCACAAGAATATAGTATTCTATAGTATTGCAACTTTTTTTTATGGAAGGGGCCCCCAAAATTGCTTTGCCCCAGGCCCCCTGAATCCTCTGGGCGGCCCTGGTGGTGCTGCCCGGCTAAGGCAGGCTAGTCCCTACCTGTTCCAACACCACACTGCACCTTAAAAGCGGCCAGCAGCAGGTCCAGCTCCTAGGCGGGGGGGGGGGCCATGGGGCTCCACACATTGCCCCCGCCCCGAGCACCGGCTCCGCATTCCCATTGGCCGGGAGAACTGGGAGGGGCGGTGCCTATGGGCTGGAGCTGCTTGTGTGCCTCCGCCTAGGAGCCGGACCTGCTGTTGGCAACTTCCGGGACAAGGTGCGGTCCACGGTGCCAGGACAAGCAGGAAGCCTGCCTTGGCACCCCCGCTGCGCCGCTGACCGGGAGCTGCCCGAGGTAAGTCCACACACCAACCCCGCACCCCAATCCCCTGCCCCAGCTCTGAGCCCCCCAAACCCAGATCCCCTTCCTTCACCCCAAGCCCCTCATTCCCAGCCCCACCCCAGACCCTGAACCCCCAGCCCAGAGCCCTGACCCCCTCCTGCACCCCAACCCCTGCCCCAGCCTAGAGCTCCCTCCCACACCCTGAACCCCTCATTCTTGGCCCCACCCTGCAACCCTCACCTGTGCACCCCAACCCTCTGCCCCAGCCCTGAGCCCCTCCCACACCCCAAAGCCCTCATCCCCAGCTCCACTGGGTCGTGGGCATCAACAATTTTCTTCAACTGGGTCTCCAGAAAAAATGTTTGGAAACCACTGTTATAGAATAATTATAATGCATTTATTTTTCATATTGGTACAGTACTTAGACAATAAAAGCTACTGTAATCTGTTAGGTGCCACATTAATTTTCACACAATCTTTTAACATCCCTCCTGGGGGCATGGATCAGCATTCACGTTGCGCTCCCTGTCAGTACCCAGCCTGGGCTGGGGAAGTTAATGATCCAACCAGCGGACCAAATTCGGTGATGAATCCAGATCAAATGCCACCGGAGGCACATTGCGCATATGCTAAGAGGAAGTATCCTCTTACATAACCTTTAAGTAAACTCATTGATAGGTACTGAATAAAACATGGAATGAAAATAATCGTAACATAAATATGGATACTGCAATGACTTAATAGCATAAAACATATTCAGAAAGACAAAAAATTGCATATCTGTTTATAAAAAAGTGATTCTGGTGGTTTTCCATCACCCCACAGTGAGACTGTGGCTAAAATAAACAGCCACCTTGGAGAATAAAAGGGTCTCAAGAGTAAACAAAGAATGAAATTACCACCGAGGTGGATTATCTAGCAATTGAATTACCAACATAGCCTCTGGCTCTGCATAAGCAGAAGCCACCCTTTCTCTGGCCTTTATATGAGGGAGACAGCCATTTTGGGGGGGGGGAGGAGGAGGTTAGGTTGTAGGGTTTCTGTTTTTTACCTTTTGCATTGTGATTTTATTTTTCTAAGAAGAGTACTGATTATTGTTTGCTTCCTGGCACAGTATTATGGTTGGCTTATACCTGATCATTTCTCCTGCTGAATCCTGCCAAGCAAATTGTGATTATGCCCCTTTAAAGGTGAAGGATTATAGCAGCCTGGCTTGTTTGTATAAGGCCAGTGTGGGAAGTATCATTCAGTTGGGGAAGCTATGTTGTGACAGCTGAGAAGAGGCATGACGCATCCGGCATCTTGGCAGGGGGTTAGACTAGATCAGTGGTCCCCAACTGGTCGATTGCGAACGACTGGTTGATCCTAGAGGATCTCCAGTGGTGTAGTGTGGCTGCCGCTAAGGCAGACTCCCTGCCTACCCCGGCCCCACACCGCTCCTGGAAGCTGCCAGCGCAGGCCCGCAGGTAAGGGAGCAGGGGTCTCCCTCCACGCGCTGCTCCTTGCTGCAAGCACCACGCCTGCAGCTCCCATTGGCCGGGAGAGCTGCGGGGGCGGTGCTTACAGAGAGGGGCAGTGCGCGGAGCCACGTGCCTCCCCCCCAGGGGCCGCAGGGGCGCATTGGCCCCTTCCAGGAGCAGCGTGGGGCTGGGGTAGGCAAGGAGCCTGCCTTAGCCTCGCTGCGCCCGCTGCCGACTGTGAGCCGCCGGAGGTAAGTGCTGCCCGGCAGGAGGCCACACCCAATACAGTGGGGGTCACGGGTCACATGCCGCTGCCTCCCCCCCCCAGCCCAGGTCCTGGGCCGCCGCCTACCTCCCCCTCAACATCCGCAGCACTCCCGGACCAGCCCCCAGAGCACCCACAGCTCCACAGCCCAAGTTTTAGTTAGGGGTGTATAGTAAAAGTCATGGACAGGTCACGGGCCATGAATTTTTGGTTATTGCCCGTGACCTGTCCATGACTTTTACTAAAAATACCCATGACTAAAACGTAGCCTTAACTATAGGCATAGCTGTAGTGATGCCAAGTAAAAGGATTAAAGTTAGAAAGCAAATAAAGGTGAAAATATGCATCTAAGTCTAAAAGTTAATCTAACAAGGTACAGGCTTTATTCAGAATGATTTCTGTCATTAATCTTCCTTCTTCCCAGCCATGGCTGTCTTTCATAGAATCATAGACTTTAAGGTCAGAAGGGACCATTATGATCATCTAGTCTGACCTCCTGCACAACGCAAGCCACAGAATCTCACCCACCCACTCCTGTAACAAACCCCTAACCTATGCCTGAGTTATTGAAGTCCTCAAATCGTGGTTTAAAGACCTCAAGGTTAGGACCTTCCATAGAAGTGCAAGATGCTGGTTTCCCTTGTCTTCCTAGGTGAAAGGTCTTTTCCTAAGCAGGTCTCTCTCGCCTATTTTCAGTTTCCAGAGACTTCAACCCCTCCTTGGTGGAAGGACCCATCTTTCTCAGCTTGCAAGAGCTCTATTCCCTTGTGTCTGTCTAGTGATGGATGCCAAAGATGGCTTCTGTCTTTGCTTATATCTTCCAAAGTTCAATTACCTCATTTCAAGAGTCAAGATTCATAGATTCATAGATTCTAGGACTGGAAGGGACCTCGAGAGGTCATCGAGTCCAGTCCCCTGCCCGCATGGCAGGACCAAATACTGTCTAGACCATCCCTGATAGACATTTATCTAACCTACTCTTAAATATCTCCAGAGATGGAGATTCCACAACCTCCCTAGGCAATTTATTCCAGTGTTTAACCATCCTGACAGTTAGGAACTTTTTCCTAATGTCCAACCTAGACCTCCCTTGCTGCAGTTTAAGCCCATTGCTTCTTGTTCTATCCTCAGAGGCTAAGGTGAACAAGTTTTCTCCCTCCTCCTTATGACACCCTTTTAGATACCTGAAAACTGCTATCATGTCCCCTCTCAGTCTTCTCTTTTCCAAACTAAACAAACCCAATTCTTTCAGCCTTCCTTCATAGGTCATGTTCTCAAGACCTTTAATCATTCTTGTTGCTCTTCTCTGGACCCTTTCCAATTTCTCCACATCTTTCTTGAAATGCGGTGCCCAGAACTGGACACAATACTCCAGCTGAGGCCTAACCAGAGCAGAGTAGAGCGGAAGAATGACTTCTCGTGTCTTGCTCACAACACACTTGTTAATACATCCCAGAATCACTTTTGCTTTTTTTGCAACAGCATCACACTGTTGACTCATATTTAGCTTGTGGTCCACTATAACCCCTAGATCCCTTTCTGCC
>NW_020664447.1:59161166-59208414 GCF_002925995.2 Terrapene triunguis
TAGGCGAAACTTCCACCTTGCGCGCCCCCCACCTCCAGCCCCGCCGCCGCCCCCCCCCCCCCCCCCCCCCCTAGGCCACCCCCCCCCCCCCCGGCAGCCCCCCCCCAGCCCGGGAAGCGGTGCGGCAGTTCCCCACCCCAGCTCACCTCTACTCCGCCTCCTACCCCAGCACACCACGCCCGCTCTAATTCTCCTCCCCTCCCAGGCTTGCGGCGCCAAACAGCTGATTGGCGCTGCAAGCCTGGGAGGTGGGAGAAGTGGAGCGGCGACCGCGCGTTCAGGGAGGGGGCATAGCAGAGATGAGCTGGGGTGGGGAGCTGCCGCACGGCTCCCAGGGCCAAGGGGGTGGGGAGCTGCCGCGGGGGGAGCTGCCGCAGGGCTCCCCACCCCAGATCCTCTGCTACGCCCCCTCCCTGAGCACGCCACCCCCACCGGCAATGACAATAATTGCATGGAGCGGCTGCTGCACTGGGAGAGGGAGTCTGAGCCACACGTGTCAGCGCGCCGCCGGCAGCCCAGCCCAGGAACACTGTAAAAAAAAAATTGGGGACACCGCTTTTTGGCGCCCCCAAATCTTGGCGCCCTAGGCAACCGCCTAGTTTGCCTTAATGGTAGCACCGGCTCTGTTCCTGCCCTTTCCAACCAGGGAGCTTTTCCTTCACCCTTATGCCCAGCTCTCCTGGGGCTCAAGAGGTGCGTATCCTGCCAGAACACCTTCCCAGTAACGGACAGTCACCTGCAGTGCATTAGCTGCCTGGGTGAAGGATACGTCCTGCAGAAGTGTGCTTACTGTCACAACCTCACTCCCAGGGCCAGAAAAGACCAGGACATTTGGTTGCGACTTCTCCTCATGGAGAAATCAGTGCTTCCAGCTTCGGACCCTGGCGCGAACACTTCCCCTCCATGATCCTCATGCTCCAGTAGGTCGTCTATCAACCCCTGTTTGCCATGTCCTTCCAAAGTCCACAGGTAAAAGGAAAGGAGTGGGCACCTGACCAAAAGAGCCCATGGGAGGGCTAAAACTTTTTCAATTTGGGAAAAACTTCCCTTTGTCTGTTCTGTTGTTGGTCTCCGGAGAGAGGGGACAGAGCAGAGACAGGGCTGGGACTATGCTGTAAAAAGCCTTTTTTCCAGGTATGAAAATCATCAGATCATACCTAAAACCTACTCATAAATCAGAAAATGTCTAGAAAGACGCGATTAGGTTTATTTCTGATTGGCTTGTGGACTCCTCTGTGCTAACCCCAAATGCTTTTTGTTTTGCTTGTAACCTTTAAACTGGACCTCAAGAAGGTTATTCTTGATATTTAATTTTTGTAAGTGGGTTTTTTTTAATCTAGCAAAAGCCTAAATTCCAGATGTATTTTCTTTCTTTTTATTTTTAATAAAATTCACCTTTTTTAAGAACAGGATTGGATTTGGGTGTCCTAAGAGGTTTGTGCATATGTTGTTTAATTAGCTAGGGGCAACAGCTGATTTCCTTTGTTTTCTTTCTCAGCTCTTCCCCGGTGGGGGGGGGGTGTGAAAGGGCTTGAGGGTACTCCACAGGAAGGAATTCCCAAGTGCGCCTTCCTGGGTTCCAAGGGGTTTTGCATTTGGGTGGTGGCAGCATCTACCCATCCAAGGTCAGAGAGAAGCTGTAACCTTGGGAGTTTAATACAAGCCTGGAGTGACCAGTATTAATTTTTAGAATCCTTGCAGGCCCCCACCTTCTGCACTCGAAGTGCCATAGTGGGGAATCAGCCTTGACAGTGTCTTAGATGACCCATTCAAGCAAGAGGAAGTTGTCACCCCTCCCTAGTCAGCTGGCAAGGTAGCACAAGGTTCTATTGTCTATCTTACCACTTAAAGATAGAAAAGAAACCGAACAACGACACAGGAGTTTGCCCTGCCTGTGAACAGAAATAAAGGGCTGTTTTCAGTATAACAAAGTGTAGGGAAAGGTACTCTGGATCCATTCACTGAGGAAAATCCCTTGCAAAAGGAGGTGCTTTCATGAACATTTGGATCCTGGTTCTTGAGAAGACAGCCACCTCTGCAAGACTGAACTTTGAGGGGGAAATCTATGTTCTTAGATAGGAAAGGTAACTATTGATAAGTGTGGACCAGATTTGCATTTTATGATTTTGTTTTTTATTGTAACCACTTGTTTCCACCATTCTCTCTTGTTCCTAGTTAAATCTTTATCCTTTCCTAAATAAAATTTTTGTTTTTAATGCTTACAAGGTTGACAAGAGAATTAGTTTAAGGTAGAACTGGTAAACTGTGGCAAGCTGAACCTTTAGGTGCAAAGGAACTAGAAATTCTGTGAGTAACCAGTGTCAGGGCCTGGATATCACAGGGGAACAATTCAAAGGGATTCGGGGATTGGGGTGCACCTATCGTTAACTTGCAAGGCAAAGGAAGGGCTGGCGTAGCCCAGATGAGAGTGCTTGAGTGACTGAAGAGCAGGCAGTGTCAGGAAACTGACACCCAGCTACCACAAGGAAGACACCCTTTTGCTGGAGGCAGGAATAAGAAGTTCATTCAGTCCTGGGTACCCTGAGAACTGTCACAATTCATGCTACCTAAATAGTCAGTGATTTGAGCCCTTTCTGTATTTCTAGAAACTAGGCTGAAAGTTTGATGGCTACAGTAGCAAAATTATACAATTGTGTAAATATACAAAATATGGGACGTTATTATGACTTTCATTATCTCCATCTTTAGTACCACATCTGCTTTCAGACAAAACAGTTTATCAGATGCAAATATACTCTACCAACAGTTAAGTAAATACAAAACAGTGAGAGAAAAGGTATGCTTTATTTGAGCTTCTTTTGGTCTGGATATAATCTCATTTAGAAAAAAGAAAATTAAGGAAATAAAACTAAGCTATTGATTTCATCAAGTTTTACAGAATTTACAGACAAACAGGAGAAAACTCATGCCTATCTCACGAGCATATAACTGGATTTCTAGGGCAAAATTATCTCTCTTCCTTCAGTCATTGCACAACATGTTCTTATTATCCACTACCAAATTTTACATTTTTGCTTGTCAAAATAGCATCAGCAATGTAAACATCTGTTCCATATGTAAACTTTAAACAGTAAATGTGAACACATTAATTTACAAAAAAAATCAAGAACAGAGTATCACCAAATTTATTACAATTATGGCATATAATGCATAATACTGTTTCAACAAAAATTTGCAACCTACTGAATTTATAACAAAAAGGAAGCAGAAACAAAAAAGCATATGTGTAGTGCCACACAACAGAGTAATATTATTATAAGGCTATAACAAAAAAATCTATGTATCCTAGGGAAAAAGTATATTTTACTGGCTAAGACAAATCAAGACTACATTTCTAATCACTTCACAACTGTAGTGTAGGGTTTTTCTTAGAACAATCTAAAATGTATCAGATATTATTCTCCTTTGCCTTGAGTATATTAATGTACGTTAGTGTTTGATAGTACTAACTATAATAGGGTTCAATTATTGGCAGAGATTCAACATGTGGATTGTCAGGTTTACACTTTGGACAAGAACTGATTTTTTTAAATTGTGCTCAAATTCTTTAAAAGGAAAGGAGGGAAACAATCTGTTACCAAAAAAAGCAAAGGTAAAAAATAAACATAAAAAAAGTCAATACTTGAAAGAGAATTTTTTTTTCTGAATAATCACCACACAAACACAACTGATTATTGAAGAAATTAAACGCTCTATAGACTAAGTCAGAAAGAGTGAGTTTATGTTATTTATTTTATATGCTTTTTCTGTATCTTTGTTTGCTTTTTGTTCAAAATTAGTAAAGAGAAATAGTCACAAGGCAATCTAGAAAACCCAGTGCCACTACAGATTTCCTTTGTAATGTTTAACATGTCTTTGTAGTGCAAGGCAGAGTCACATTCTCAACCATTTAAAAAAATATCACATTTCAAAGTTATCATCAATGGTCTAAAAATAATATATATATAAATCATCACGGTAACCAAAAAGACTTTTTTCTTTTTCCTCTGATTATATTTCATTAAGACATTTGCTGTTAACAAATGCTTTCTTGAAAACTACACCACTTTGAAATCTAGTTAGGCAGCTTGTGCACATCACAGCATTCTGTTTGCAGACACATTGAAAAAGATAAAGGAAAAAGAAAGCTGAAATACAGTTCAGCTTGTCAATGTCTGTAATGTGTTGCATCATTTTTAGGCAGCACTGGAGACGGCAAGTTTCTTCAGATGATCCATAAAGACTTGCAAGCTGACATCATCAGTCAGAATGGGTGCTCCAGACTCCTCCAAGAGAAAGTAAAAACAAGGAGAATTCATTAGATTATATTAATTATGAAGCAAGTGTAGTTGGAAAAAAACAACTTTTAATGCACAGTATGTTCTGTAAAATAATCATTTAATATTTTAAAAAGGACTCTACAAACATCATTTTGACAAAAATGCAAGACTGTAGGTTTACATACGTTTAATATATTTGCATAAATTCAAGTATAAACCATCACAACTATATTCCTTCCCATCTTAAACAGATTCTGCAACAAGACAATGTGGGGAGATAATTAAATGCATTTGTGGGAAGCCTAAAGTTTTACATAGTTGACAAATATTGAATACACATTTTATAGAGAAAATAAATAAAAAGTCATGCCATATTTCCTACACTGTTCCTATCTTAGTGCACTAAATAAGAAAAAATAGAAAGACAGAGGAATGCCTGTTACTACCACCACTAAATTAACTATCATTTAACACACACACCCAAAATATCAATGGGAAACACAAGATCGCAAAGTGCCCAGGGCCTGATCCAACGCCCTCTGAAGTCAAGGGGTATGTCTACACACTGGCGTTCATGTAGCTCCAACGTATAGATATAGCTAGCTTGGGTACTGAAGCAGTGAAGCCCGGGCAGCACAAGCTTCCATATGAGTAATACATTCCAGGCGGGCTAGTACAGTCCATGCTGAAGCCCGAGCTGCCATGTCTTCATTGCACCAGTACCCAAGCCAGCTCGGGTATGTCAAGATAAGCTGTAATTACACCCCAGGATTCCACTATAGACATACCCAAATGGAGAAGTCTTTCCATAGACTTCAATGCATGCTGGCTCAGAGCTAAACGACAGTTCCATTCTGTGGTTCTTAAAACTGGTAATGATATCGAAAGGTCATACACTGCAGAGTCAGGGGTCAAAAAGATGCCGTCTCCCCATTTTTTTTTCTTTGCTCTCTGACCTCAGGGAACAACTTGAAGAAATCCAAGAAGCTCCCTATGAAGTGCTCATGGCAAAATACAAGCTTTAAGAGGATGAAATGAAAAAATTGAGTGTGGATATTAAAGAGACATATTTGCTTGGACTCACTTGGGAGAGAGCCTTAGATAGCTAAGAAGTCAAGGAAACAGACAGTAAATTTTCAACATTTTAGCGTGAGTGCTATTTTTAAAAACACATACAAGTGGTTCTCTGATTTCATATCAGATCAGCCCATACTAAACAATGAGCCCAGCATTAGAAAAAAATTGGCAAATTACTCAAGTTTCCAGGTAAAAAGGCCAAAACCTGTAGTACATAAAGAAAAACAACAGACTTGGCAGCCCTGCAAACATTATGTAATTAAAGCTCACAAGACCTCTTTTAAGGTCCGTGTCATTATCCGCATTTTACAGAGGAGCAGGAGGAGCACCCCATAAACACCAGCAAATCTGCCTCATTTTCTTCCATCAACTCCCTCCTTAAAACCCTCCTTTGCTGTGATGACTACAAAAAACTTGACAATGGTTAGGCTGTGGTTGTGCTGAGACCACCGTCTCTCATGCTGACCTATACTGTCTTCGTGTACTCCCACATCTATCTATCTGTCCAACTATTACACTTTTTCTTACAAACTGTAAGCTCTTTGAAGCAGGGACCATCTTTTTGTTCTGTGTTTGCACAGTGCCTAGCACAGTGGTGTCCTAGTCCAAGGCTGTGGCCCCTAGGCACTACAGAAATGCAAATAATAATACAGATAAAGAAAACAGACAGAGCACAGAGGTTAAGGGCCACATTTTTAAAAATGCTCACTATTTTGGGGTACCTGTCTTTGCATGCCCACCTTGACACAACTAAGACTTCATTTCAGAGACATCCATAACTCCAACTAAAGTCAGTGAGCTGAATGGGTGTTCATGACACTTTTCATGAACAGGAAACACGTGTCTAAATTAGGGCACTCAAAATTAATAGACTGTTTTTAGAACTGGCCGAAGCCGCAAAGTGATCAGTGGCAGAGTCGGGTTTAGTAGTTTAGTCTGAATTCGCCTCTCCTTGTGCAAGGAGCAGTAACAGGATTATAAATAGACTGTAATCGAGGAGTCAGAGTGTGACTCACCACTCCACAATTTTTACATTGGAAGAGAGCTCGACATCACCTAATAATTCACCACCAATGTAGCTGAAGACCATCTAGAGAGTAGTTCAGTAAACAACAAATCGAACACTTTGTCTACTGAGAATTCTGGGCTCTGTAGTTTACCAGTGAGAAAACTAGCAAGATTTCACTGTATGAAACTGAGAAGTACATGAAAATTAGCTTTGTTTTTGCACAGACCGCACAAAGATATAATTTCTATTCATTTAAAAACCTAGCACTGCAGCATGCAAGCATATACAAAATTTAAATTTAACACAGGCAGATATATTGATGCCAAGAAGTTTGGAATTAGTAGAGACTTAAAACATTGTAAACAGCTTTTTCTCTTAAAAACTGTAAAATGCCCAGTCACCACCAAAGAAAAAGTACAGTTGAAAGTAGTGACAAGCACAGCTAGATATTATCTTGTATCAAGTTCAAATTAAATTATTACAATAGTTTAAAGAGTAATTTGAAGATGTACTTTCAAGTAAATACAATGAAACTCTCTATTGAAATTTAATTTTTTTTCTTCTGAATATGTTTTAAATACAGTAAATGCACATACAGGGCCAAAGTTTGAAAAATCTTCACTTACCATATGATATTAAAGGGTAAACTATATGACTCATTGCCTCCTGAAACACGGTTTCAATGGTGTGCAGGTGCCCTCTTCAGGGCAATGTGGAGTATCAAATTTTATTGGTGATTTTCACCAATTCAGACATCAGCCAGAATTACATGAAACAACCCAAATAACTCAGGGAAAGGTTAAGAGCAAAATTAGTTAAGTTTAAAATTTAGTTTAAAATTGCAAAAAATGGCATATATCATGTGATAAATGGACTACTTTATTTGGTTGAAGTCTGTTTGCACAAGCTACTGAAAGCTAACCTTGCAGGAGTTCATGCAGAAATTATATAATACAGTGCCAATGGAAATGTACTTTGCAGCTGAGTCTCTGTCAATAACATTGGTAGGGGAAGCTTGCCTTTTCCTTTCTAAATAAAGAAGAGTCTAATTTGTCCAGCCTGACATACAGTTACTTAGTTTTCAAATTGGGTCAAAGTTTTGTTTTGGTTACATTATAAATTTAACGACATATCAAAATATTTCTCCAATGTTTTGGACTGAATATGCCCATCATCAGACTACTTGGCAAAAGCTTCCACTGTTTTGGTATCAACAACAGAAGTGTGTACAAACCTAATGTCAGTACATTTTTATTTGACAATGCCACTAACTTGGCATTTATGCACAGTTATATTTCTTTTCCTGTTATGAAGTTCAAAGCTGGAAGGGAGGATAGGAGATTGGGATGCAGAGCTGTTATGGCTGCAACAGAGTCAGGAAAGTGAATTGCTGTAGGTAGCCCTACTTCCTGAATTTCTGTATATTTAATAAGCTTTCTTCCTGGAGATAGGACTTGAAAAGCTAATTTTCCTGGTTACTCAATGGCAGCCTGGACCAGGGGAAAGCTAGGTATCAATAAAATACTGGTGCACTGCCCCGCCCTTGTTAAACCTTAATCTCAGAGTCTATCAGTTTGTAGGACAGTTTTCTGGCACTTTTTGGTGATCAATTCCTGAACTATATAGCTGAGATGAACAACAGATTTTCTGGATGCAAAAAAATTCTTTGCCCACGGATTAGTGCCCTCTCATCAAATTCTTTACAGTGAAAAGAATTTGAAGACAGTCTCTGATTTGGGAAGACATCTCAACTCAAGCCTAAGAGACGTTTCCAAGCAGCAAACTGGACCAATTTTTTTCAGGGGAAATAAAGCAGCAATGATGCATCTTCTCTTTAATCTTGGTAGTTTTAAGTGGCAGCCAGGAATACTGTATTTTTTCTCATTTTGTATTAACTGTGGCTATTACTGCCAGTATGCAGCTAATATTTCATTGTGTCTAAAGCTGGGAAACTGAAGATAGAAAAAAAATATTCCTTCAAGCATATTCACCAATGAAATAAGCTTAGCACAATGTTTTGTATCCTTACCTGTCCCCAGGCATACATGTTGTTGTGAGTCTGAGAGGGATTGACTTTAGAAAGCAGGAAGCGGGCCTTTGAAAACATAAACCAAAGGGGAAATAAATCACTACATTTAAAACAAAAGAAATCTTATAGCCACAGAATTTAGCCTTATCTGAAGCAAAACATGCATGGTTGTCATTTTCTTAGTATTTTCTTTTTGGTAAAGTTAAGTTTTTGCAGGGAAAAGTGAGTAAGCTCTAAGTGACGGTAAATGTGAATCAAAATGTAAAGATCCCTGGATTCCATAGGTACAACACACAAATAATCTGAGATGTTGACAACTTTTCAAAGTTGTGGAAAATTTAATTAAAAAAAAAAACCCTAGTAAAATAAATGTAAATAATAGAATACTAAGAAATGTTTCAAAATCCAAAAACTAATGCAAGAATAATAGTGTCTAAAAAAGGGACTCAAACATTAAGTAACAAGTTACTTCTACATACTTATTTCTGTCAGAATTTCAACCTCCTAATTGCTAAGTCACCATTTATATATCTATCCACTAAATTTGTTTTAATAATTAAATGAACACTTATAATATCTTTAATTTAGACATTAATAATACCTCATTTCTTAAACCTATGTACACAGTTCATCGTACCTGGCTTCCTCCATGCTCTGTATCAATGTACCGGGGCATTGGGAATCTGGAATGGAGAATTTCCTGGGCATCATCTGTTGGAGCTTGTAAAAGATGGCGGAAATTTTCATATTCTGGCATGTCTTGGTAGCCTGACTTGCGCCACTGAGCTATGGTCTAGAGAATAAAAAGTTTAAAAAGCATATCATCATCATCATTTGTATTATCATAGTGCCTGGGATCCCCAGTCATGGACCAGGACACTATTGTGCAAGGTGCTGTACAAACACAGAACAAAAAGACAGTCATCCATTTTCACAATACAGTTGATATAAATAGGACTTTCAGAGGGGAATGTTCCAATGCTCACCTCTACTCCACCATTCTTGTCCTCTTGCTAGACTTTGCTCCCTCCAACTATTAATACCTATTAACTTATAAAATTGACTGTCTAAACACAAGATCTAACAATATGTGTATGTAACAAAAGCAGGTAATATAATCTTTTACTTGTGTAGCCACTGTCCTTGCCCATACTTTTCCCCACCTTTGTCTGTCAGGCAGAGGTGAAAGTAAGCCAGTACACCATGCCGGAATGGACTGGCTTCTCTGGCGGTGATTTAAAGGGCCCAGGGCTCCAGCCGCTGCGGGGAGCCCCGGGCCCTTTAAATCACCGCCGGAACTCTGGCAGCCGGGCTTGGGCGGGGATTTAAAGGTCTCGAAGCTCCAGCCCCTGCGGGGAGGCCCGGGCCCTCTAAAGGGCCGCCCGAGCCCCGCTGCCAGAGCGCCGGCGGGGATTTAAAGGGCCCGGGGCTCCCCGCAGCGGCCGGAGCCCCGGGCCCTTTAAATCACCGCCGGAGCCCTGCCGCCGCTACCCCAGCCCGAGCCCTGCCGCCCCGGGATAGTGGTGGCAGGGCTCCCGCAGTGATTTTAAGGGCCTGGAGCTCCGCGGTGGCGGGAGCCCCGGGCCCTTTAATTCACCCATGTGCCCTGGGGCTCCCAGCCACCCCTGCAGCTGGTAGCTCCGGAGTGATTTAAAGGCCATGGGGCTCCCAGCCACAGCCAGAGCCCCAGGGCCTTTAAATCTTGAAAGGCCCCGCCTCTTCCGATTGAGGCCCCGCCTCTTCCAGTTGAGGCCATGCCCTGCTCAGGACTCCGGCGTACCGGTAAGTCCTTTAAGTTACTTTCATCCCTGCTGTCAGACTTAGCTGTGCTAAATTATAAACTTGACAGATCAGGGACCAATCTTATTTCCTGTAAAATTTCATGCACACCTAAGGCACAGAAGAAATAAATATTAATAGGAATAATGTATCCACAAGTACAAAAAAAACCATTTTGCTGTTCTACATAAAAATTTAGCATGCTCATATCATGTAGGACAAGTTTTAGCTTGAGGTGTGTGGAAGAAAATAAACCTTAGCGCCCCCTTGAAAAACAGCATTTATAGCGGAAATAGCAAATAATACCAGGTGCCACTATATTAAATCACATTGGGCCATAATCCTCCAAACATTTATATACATGTTTAATTTTATGCATGCAAGTAGTTCTATCGGGTTCTACTCATATACACACTGTCGAAGTACTGTAGTAAATGCTTGCAGAATTAGAGCCTTAGTTTGGTAACAGAACATTTCTACAATGAGCAGGATGTATACATAAGAATGCCTGGATCTTACCTCTCCATGATAAATAAGGATCTGGAAAAAGGTGTCCATAAGAAGAATGCGATCTGGCAAAATGCTGCTGCTATCAAGAAGAACAGGCTAAGATAAAGGGGAAAAAATTCAGTTGAATATGCAGAACAGAGTAATCCAAGTATTTTACAAGCCTCTTTGAATAGATCACCAAGCAATGCTTTTCTTTAGACTGCTTGATTCCAAATACACAATATTTCATGAACACGTCATGTAAAAAAGTAAATACAGAAGTCAAGAGCTGGGAGAATTCTTTCATCACTGTGCCTTTGCCTTCTCTTTCAAACACCTCCATTTTATCAATACCATGTCACCAGGCACAACGACAGCAATTCCGGGCCCTAGGGTAGAACAGTCAATGGGCACCCTAGAAAGGGATGGCTGAGGTTTGATTCGTGCAGGGTGCGCTGGAGCCGAGCCCCACGCTGCTGCTGGCCCGGCATTGCCACATGGGCGCAGAGCTACCACGTGCAGCGGCTGGTATACACACGCACAAGCCGCGGACGCGGTCTGCCTCACATTTGGGCAGTGCTGCGCCTGCGCTGTTGCAGCCCAGCGAGCTGCTGGCTGTGCTGCTGGGCACACTCTTCCAGCACAGCCACGGCTTCCACATGCCCGCCCGGCTGCCTTCACCGCCGCCAGTACTACCCCACATGCCTAGGAGCCCTGCGGCCCACCCGAGCAATTTAAAAAAGCCCGGGGCTCCCGGCCACCTCCGCTACCTGAGCGCCTGGGCAATTGCCCCCTTCTCCCCCGCCCCGTCGGTGGGCCTGCATGTCACTACTTTAAAGATGCTTCAATGTTTAAAGAAACAGTAGTCATCCTAGAATATATTTTCCTTACAGCCTTACCTTTGCAACTAGATAATACTACTATAGTATTGTCTGTGCTGCCCTATCCTCTGTAGATTGAATACCTAAGCCTATATGGATTCTGAGGTACCATTACTTAAAAAGGCAACTGGAAGGCTTTTAAGGTGGCCACTGTATGTTGGTGTCATGTGAGGTAACAGGATACATCATGATAGCGATACCTAAAAGAATTGAATTTACAAAAAAAATGACAAAGAAAATTGTGGCTAGACTGATGTCATTTTGTAGTACGGAGATCTATCCACTGAGAAAGCATGAAGCCATTATAACTTCAATGAAAAGACAGGGCCAAATTCACTGCTGGCATACATGGGTGCAACTTCATTGACTTCAGTGGAATTGTTTCACACACTAAGACTGAATTTGACTCAGAATTCTTCTAGATTACTAGCTTTCTCGAGCAGAGACTGTCTTGTATCTTATCTGTTCCAAATACACACATGCACCAAATAATTTATTAAAATCATCCAAGTATTATTCTCTATGTACAAAAGTTGTTTTAAAATGTGTGCAGAAAGGTTTGTGTTTCATTTGACTATTACTGTAGCTTCTGGTAAATCTATTTAAAAATGGAATGCAGGGCACTCAGGATATGGGATCTGTTAATAGTTTGGGACTAATAAGTACTAAAGCTTTGGAAACTCGCCTACATTATATCTAAACTAGCCAGAATTCTTGGGTTTGCAAAACTGGTTACAATGTAACCAATAGGATTGCAATACGGGCTAATTAACTATAGTCAACTGTATGACAATGGAAGGGGTCAATTCTGGGTGAGATATGTGGTGGGACTATGACATCACCTTTCATAAACAGCCTTGAAACTTTGTTTTTCCTAGTAATTGTGTAAAATCCTTCACACCTATTAAAAAGTAAAACCTAGTGTTAAAAATAGGTTTACACCATGGGGAAAATCCTGATGTCATTGGAATCAAAGGCAAAACTCCCATTTGACTTGAAAGGGGCCAGAATTTCATCCCATGTGTCTTGGTTTGGAATGCCATCATACAAAAAAGTGAGTTATGCTCTCAAGGCTATTGTGCAACAATCAGATCTCATTGTTCACATAACTGCCTTGCTCACAATTTTCTGTTTTATATAAAATATATTACACACACACACACACTTACTTACACTTTCACAGGCAATGATGCATAAGGTTGTTTTAATACGTACATAAATATCTGCAACACGGCCATGAATACAAAATCCCACATCTACTGCACTTCTGCCCTATAGTTGAATTAAACATTGTCATACCTCTGGAGGTCCACTGAAAGAGTAGGCATAGAGGATTGGTTGAATCATGATAAGTGACTGGGTTAGATCTTGACGCATGAAATGATGTCGATAGTATGAACTCTCATCGGGGCTGTTGTTAAAGACTTGCAAGAAAGGGGATCTCCTTAAGTGAAACATAAACTGCAAAACAAAAAGTCCAACAGGGTTGGACAAATAAAGTTGGAAAAAATCTGTTTCCAATAAAATTATCACACTACTAGGTAGTGCAACATTAGAAATGTACCACTCACAAAACTGCTTTCAAATAATTTAACATTGCACTTCTCTATGAAAATAAAGTAAGGTCACTCTCAAAATGGGTAGGCACTAAAAGGAGAGTTTAACATCTCTTCTCTCCCCTATATTTATACCTAAAACAGAATATTCTGTACTGTTATAATCTTTACTAAAATAGCATGTGTAAATTAACTGTACAGTTTTTAGGAGTTAGTGTACTATGTTTTAAACACAGAAACTGGGCAAAGAGCAGTTTTACTATGAGAAGGAATACAATTATTATCAACTGCAAATTTGGACCTTTTAAAAGTTTGGACCTGGAAAGCCTAAACCCTTTTATTGCTGCACCAATCTTTCTTCAGTGCAGCCAGTTTACACTGAAGGTGCTTTGAGGTCAATGGAAAATCCAGATGCAACAGGGTTTAACAGTGCTCTGGAAATGGTTATTTACTAAATGCACAATTCCTTTTAAGCTCAACTGCATTAAACTAACAAAACGTCAGTGAAGTGTTTCCTCTCATCAATTTATTATTTTTAAGTAGTACATGAAAGACATCACCAGAGCAATCCTGTATAGCATGAAATTTAAAATATTTGTGAATTTCTTTTTTTAATAGCTGTCCCCAAAATCTATTTAATATTATTATTTGTATTACGATAGTACATAGAGGCCTCATCTAAGAACAGTCCTCCATTATGCTAGGCACTGTATAAACACATTATAAGAAACAGTCCCTGCCCGGAGGAGCCCTAAACAGACAAGAAGAAAGAGAGTGGGAAGGGAAAGAGAGGCACAGAAAGGTGAACTGACTTGCCCAAGGTCACACAGCAAGTTAGTGGCTGAGCTGGGAAGAGAACCCAGGTCTTCTGATTCAGTCCCAATCCAATGTCCTATCCCCTCCACTGCCTTCTAAATCCATGCTTTTCCCCTAATTATTTACTCTTTACCTTTAACACCTTCTTTCTACTCACCTGTGGATAAAGTGAGAAGGTTTCTGAAAATCTGAAGGAGCTTGGATCATCTTTGTGATATTCTCCAAATTTCTGACACTGAAGGAAAAGAAAAATGAATCTAAATTAGTATGGCAGCTTTGTTTATGCCACTATTCTATTTTCAAATATTTCATTTTATAATCAATATTTTTTCCTTCCCCAAGTTTCCTTTTCTGTACAAACGTGGTCCAGGATGAAACATGATACAAATGCTCTTCTTGGCAAGTAATAATTTCCTTCCATATTGGGTTGTGGAGTTGTTTTTTTAAATCCCCAAAGAGGAATTACAAAATTAAATGTTCCCAGAAAAAAATCATTACGACAGTTGTAAATAATTATAACCTACATGTGGGAGGCAAACTTAATAGAACACTGAATAAAGTACTAGCTGAAAAAATTTTACCCACCTCCAGTCATAGTACAGTAAGACTGACATTACTAACAGACAGCTTAGAAAATTACCACAAATTTTAACTTTGGCAAAGGACTTCTCTAAGGATGCATTTATTTGGTGCTTGCATAAGGAGTTAAGTGAAGCTAGAAATAGCTTTTTGCAACTATCTAGATGTAGTTTAACTAGTATACAGGCATTTAGACAATCCATAAGAAACCAGTTGGGAGGAGGGAGGCGAAAGAGGGGGAGTTTCAGCCACTGAAGATACAGAATGTATTTAAGCATATACACTTCTCAATATACTCCCCAAGTGTAATCAATTTCTTTTCATGTCTTATGTGTCCATCCTAACTGTGGTAAGCTACACTTCAACTTTCTCGGTTGCAAAATTAGGCTGAAATGCATACTTTTCTTCTTTCTCTCCACCCCCACCCAGCTTGACATTTCTACTCCCCAGAGCTAGATCTTTAATCTTATTTTAAACTTCTTGATACTTGGCTGCTTCAGAGCAGTGACTCTGTGCTGAGAGTTGAACACATACTATCTAAAAATCTAACTATACGATACTAACTAAAATCATAACTACTTTAATTATTTAAATAGGAAATCTTCGTTAGCGATGCATTCTTGGTGGTGGTGGTGGTGGTGGTGATAAAGTATTCAGTCTCTCTGTATATAGTATTTACAGATTGCCACTGGACATATGAATTACTTAACAATGTAAACTTGGAGAGAAAAAGCTGATTTCACACTTTTAGTATGGTCTTCTTACCAGTCGTATCAGCTGTCTGTCCAGCCACCTAAGTACATCAGGTCCTTCTTCTGTCTCTGCCCTATAAACTGCCAATCTGGCCATAAGAATGGCAGCTGCCTCTTGGTCAAAAGAAGCAGCGATGTTTTGGATCTGTGTCTGAGCATCTGCCCAGCTGTAAAAGAAAAACAATCATTTTACCATATCTAAAAGAAAAACATCCAGACTCAGGATATTCTATTAAAATTAAGGCAGATAGCCTAGCTGTAGCAATTTCAGAACAGACAAGCCCATGTTGGAATTCCAAGATCTTAGTTCGGGTGGACTCTTTACTTCCCAATTGCCCCTTCTCTTTTCAGAATTCTCCTAATTTTGAATCAAAATGCAGCTCCACCCACAAAAACATAATGTAATGTCACTATTATTATAAGGCATTTACATCAAAAATGCTGAATTATGAAAGGAAGGTTATAGAAAATGTTAAATTGAAAATTAATCACACATTCTGATTCCTAAAATAATAAATTTCCTTGTGCCCCTCATTCTGGGTGTTTGTGTCATTCTGTGCCCTAATTTTGGGCCCTTGCAGATTGTGAGGAATGAGTGTACTGTATGCATACAATGTCTGTTCTACTGAGTACTGAGAAGATGTTAATTAAATATAATGTAATAAGTGTAAGTCAACCTGGGACTCATGCTAACAGTGACTGCCAACACCTCCTTTGATAAGGAGAATCTACCACCAAATTAAGCATGCAATAATCTGCCCAATACTAAAGAAAACATCACTCAGTGTTGCAAACTGCCTTCTTAATGTCTAACCTCCATTTTCTAAGCAAACTACTTGCGACGCTAATTGAGCCTATGAAACTGCAGGTGAGGGTTTTGGTGGTGGAGGAGCAACTGTATATAACGACCTTCTGATAGATCTAACATTCATAGATTTTTAGATCAGAAGGGACCATTATGATCATCTAGTCTGACCACCTGCAAAACACAGGCCATAGAATTTCACCCAGAGATTCTTGCTTCATCTACAAGGATTTGGGTCATTTCCATTCAGCCCTGCAACTTCTTGGAAATCGGATGCTTTATAGCTCTTCATCCAGAAGACATACATAGTGTCAGAGGCACAGTCCCATCATTGCCATGTGCACTGTACATCCAAAAGCACTCAATTGGTTAAATAACTGAATAATTCTATTTGAAATGCAACAGATGTGTATCACACCATTGCTAAATTAATTCATCACAATTAAAGCTTACTTTCTGGCAACTGTGGTTACTCTGATACGTCTCTGTCCACTTGAATGCTGGTACTGAGTCACAAACTGGATTGCACCACGTCCACCTTGAGGAATTGGAGCATTGTGCTGTGTTTAAAAAAAAAATTAACAAAATCTCACTAAGATTCTGTAGTATAATCATCATATTAGGATTCCTATCACTGCCAAAATCCATTCTGAAATTAGAAATTATATGAAAGAAGCTACTTTAATAAATCTAATATGCTCAGCAAATGTCTAATGGATAAAAAATGTAAGCCAGTAAACTCTCTGTCAATCTTGAGCTATAGATTTAAGTCCAAAATTTGTCTAACTTTAAAATTACAGTCATCTAATGGACAAAGTCCTACATTACCAAAAATCATCATGCCAGCTGCAAGGTTTTAAAGAGACACTGTTGATTTGAAAAATCCAATTTCGGTATAATTGTTTTTTAACCTACCAATAACACCCAAGATTACTATAATGGAAAGGCGTTAGAGAAAAAGCAATATGCTTTTTTTCCTTTTTGTATACTTGATAGCTTTTGGTGTGTAGTGATAGGATTAGTTCACTTCACCTAAGTTAGGTGCGAGCTGGGAAAAAGATCTGGAAAGAGGATGTATTGTCAACTCATGATTTTATTGCAAGTGTCACAATACTGGGTGGTTTTACTTAAAGTCACAGGTTCCAGGTTTGTGTGATTACATGAAAGTCTCAGCTATCATTAGAAAAAAAAGGTTCTAAACCTCATGTGTACTGTGAAATGCTTAAAAAATGTGACCCAATTGCACCGTAAAGGCTCAAAAACCAAATGGCAAACTCAAAGAACCCAAAACATTTTTTAATTCATAATTTTTAGCTACTCTCATGATTTTTGGGGATATGGCTTATAATTTTGTTTTTTAACATTTGGAGTTGGCAATAGTGAAGACTTCCTCCTTAATTTCCTGAGAGGAAACTATTGTAAAATATATAAGTTCAATATTATTTTGAAACTAGTTAAACTACCCAAATATTTGCATTCCTGAAAGATATAAGGAAGTAACTTTAGTGTTGTTTGTAAATGTTACCATTGTAAAGCACAATATGGTGAATCAATGTCTGATACGAGTAATTTCTTAACAGTACTGTATTCTCTACGTTAAGGGTTTATTGCTTTAAAAAAGAGTTAAAGCAATTCTATTTTTAAAGATTAAAAACAACTGATAAAAAAAACAACAAACGATGTACAATTATTTGTCATTGTCCCTTAAACCAGAAGTAGTGAAAATGCTGAACAATAATTTACAGCACAGTGTCATAGAAACTGGAATTCTGATGCAAACTGAAATTTCAAAGCCCAGATTAGTAGAGTCACAGTACAGTATATAACTGAGTGATATACAGATTTCTGTAAGCTCAAAAGCTTGTCTCTCACCAACAGAAATTGATCCAATAAAAGATATTACCTCTCCCACCTTGTCTCTCTAATATCCTGGGACCAATACAGCAACAACAACGCTGCATATAACTGGTTAAGTGTGACTCTTATACCTTTGAAACAAGTATCCATCACTTCAGTTTTCAAAATATGCCTGACATTAAGTGGATGCTGAGAAGTGTTAGTTTATTAAATCATCATTTTACACACTCTTCTGCGTAAGGTTGACTTTTAAAACTATGTTAGCAATTGTTAAATCGCAAAACAATAGATATGATTTACAAAAGATTATATACAAGCACGTACAGAATGATCACTGGCTAATGCTGATTTTATGTTCACTTTTCCCCATATCACAGTATCTTCTGGTATGCTAAACTCCTTATTGTTTCTATGAAACTTTTTGTGACAATCATATTTCAGTAGAAAAGGAATGCAGTACGATCAGTGCTGCAAACATCTGGGTTAAATCTATGTTTCAACTCAACTGTACAAAAGAACATAGCATACCAGATATTAATTTATACAGCTTAAACAACATGAAATGGGGGAAATACACTGAAAACACCATACTCCGCAACTGAAGGGGAAAAATAGCAGTTTGCCTTTTTCTACAAACGAGGATTTCTCAAATGAACTGCAGTAAAAACCTAACAGAAATAGAAGTAAACCATAAATAGAAGACTACCTTGTTAAATGTAAGTGAAGCATACGATACACCTCTAACATACTATAAATTTCTTGGGGGTGGCTGTCTAGTGAAAATTCACAAAGAGGAAGGCAAATTATATCTAATTCACCTTAATGAAGGCTGATATCATCCTAATTTTAAAAACAGAGGCTTAACATTGTATTTATGTGACACCTTTCATGTTGAAGGATCCCCAGAGTGCTTTACCAACTATACATGAATCATTTCACCTACCACTGAAATGCAGCAAAAAATGAGGTATAATGATGAAGCTGTTCAATAGGAAAAGCAATATTACACAACAGTTTCGACAAGAAGGGAAGAATAATGTATCCAATTGCAAATGTAGGGAGAGTAAGTGGGTAGAATGTAGTTATTCTAATAATTATGTAGGACATTGGCACTTTTTGCAAGAGTGTAAAAAAATTTAGCTCCACAGGAACTTTAATAAGTAAATTTAAAGTAAATGTAAATCATCAATCACTGAGCCGGTCGCTTTTCAATTTTTATTTCACAAAAGCTGTCTGTCATATCTATTCTTCCAATGCTTATAACCACTTACTGAATCTAAAAGATTTTCATACCTTCTCATTTGAATTAATCTTAGCTTTAAAAATGAGGATTGCTACAAGTCTTGCTCAGAACTTATTTTGCATCTCTGTTCTCTCCTACTATATCTAGGTGCAAGATACAGATTGTCATGTTTGAAATCTTTGCCACAATGGCTTGAAGAAACAGCCTCCTCCCTCTTCAGAGATGAACGGAATAAAACTTATGTTTTCTTCAAGTGTCGAGCATTTCCAATTAATCCATAACCCTTCCAATAATTAGCAATTTAAATATGCTTCAGGAATAACAAATGTAGATTTTCAAAACCCCTATCTAGACTGAAAGAATAACCAGCAGTTTGATAGTAGAATTTCATACAAAGGACCACATTTTCAAAGTTATGTGGGGGCAGCCATTTGTGTACATCTAATTTACACATGTAAATCAGATGTTTGCTCATGCAGATAGCAAGTAATTGGCCAAGTATGTACATAAATCCCTGATTTATATGCATACATCAAGTATTTGTTTATGTTAGGCACGTACAAATGGATGTGCACAATTGGAGGTGCCTACATTTTATGGTCTGATCTATAACATTCAATTTGACAACCAAAACAATCCATATTTTAAAACAGAAATACACTATAGAAAAATACATTCAGTTACTACTAAAGAACTACATTATTTTCCAAACTCTCAACATCTATTTGGTAATGCAGAGCTATTACAATTGCTGTTTGTTACATACGGGTATTTTGAGTCAATATTACTAAGGATTTTAAAGAGAACATTGTACTTTTGCCTATTAAAAGAAATAAGGAATTATTTCTTCTCTCTCTTCTCAGGAGGTACAGAATAGATTTATCTGCAAATTGAAATAAGTCTTTATTCATCTGGAACAGAGCCCTTTGCCTTCACCTAAAGAGAAAGACTTAAACCTAAAATATCAGCAATTTATTCCAGGAAGTACCACTCTGGTTTCTGTTCAAACATGTACTGGAAAATCAAAACCTGGAACTGCTGAATTCAATCCAACAATGCATATTAAAGAATGTTTACAATAGTCTGAAAACTTGCTAAAATATTTATAAAGATCAGAGATTTGTTTGGTTGGTTTTGGTGTTTTGTTTTGTTTTTATTTTTGCTTTGTTTTGGGTTTTTTTACTAATTTGAAGAAAAATGCACAACAATGTAAAGCTGCATATTCATATATCTGGTTAGAAGCAATGTACAATCCAATTTTTCCTCCAACTACAGTATACCAATTCTTCTCTCATCACCAGATTATCTGTTTATTGAAGCTTAAATGGCAGCATTTACAATTATCTAGGTTTTTTATATATATATTAAAAAGTAAACATTTTACAGCTAATAAACGCTTATTTAAAAACTTGACTGAGGATGGTAATAGACTGTGTGGGAATGGTTGAGGGAGTAGTAAAAATAAAATACAGTATTCAAGATTTACATAAAAATAAAACTACTGTGTTTTGAGTTTAATACAAGTGGAGTGAAACTTCTCTTACCTGATTGACCACCTCAAAATACAGCGCAAGTGTTGTATTGGGATTAAGGCCACAGATCTTCCATTGACACGTACCTCCTGTTCCTATCTCCTGTAAATACATTATATAGAATAATTTTTAAAACAGGAATATCTTGTTGTTGTTCACTAATATACTTATAGAGCTATTAAAAATGCTGCCCTTCTTGCCACTGATCACTACAGGCCACTGTTTCCACTATTTCCTCTCTGTTATGGATCCTCAAGGCTCCCTCTGCTGGCTTCTAGAGGCAGAGAGGCTGCCAACATGAGCAGCAGCTGCAGGCCAGTTCCCTCAGAAAGAGCAGAGGAACAGGCACCAGTTGGGGGCAGAAGAAATCAAAACAACTCCACAGGGAAGGCAATAAGGGACACTCCCAAGATGGCACAGAGAGAGTATGGAAGGATAGACATCACAGGAAGGGAATGGAAAGGGGAAGAGAAGGTGGTATCCCTCCATCACAAAGGTGGCAGCAGGAAAGTCAGATGGAGGTAACAGGCTACTAAACTTCCTCTAAGAAAGAGGCCAGAGGTATAACTGTATGGGCACAAGGTTGGCTTAAGAGAGAGATGGTGATTGTGCAAGGGAGGTTCTTGGGGCTAGAGAGAAGCTACCTCTGGGTCAAATAAACTCCTACATACTGGATACTTATCAAACTTCCTAAATGTTGAATTCCCCGTCACTGGTTTAATACTTATTTTTGCTATATTTGTAGTTGGGCTCTGCATGTTTTTGTGTGATTTTACATTATATCATATTGATAGAATATCACATATTGATGCAACATCATGATACAACATAAATGGGTCACAGGATGTAGGGCTTCATGGAACTGTGGTCTTATAAGAGAGCAGAGAACACAGTGAAACAACTACCTCATTGTTGGTGTCCATCCAAAAAGACATCCAATATATTTCAAAAAACCTAACCACCTAAATTCACCAGACTCTGTATATAGCCCTCTGATGACTGAGGGCCTTGAGGTGTGAGTCAGGAGCATATCAGAAAAAACTGTTCATGAACAAATTTTAAAATGCTGATAATGATTTGTACAGGGGTTTTGATCCAACAATTAAGTACCAGTACATTCCTCTACAAATCCAGAAAACCTAGGTCTTATTTTCTAGCCATTCAAAATTGCACCCACTTACAACAAACGTAACTTACATTTTCTGACACACAAGGTCCTTTGGAATTGAGAGAGACACAGGGTCCAATAGCTCCTGAAATCTTGATTTCTCTTGAGGTCTTTATATTTAAAAGAAAAACAGGTCACATATTGAGCTATGCTTACTCATACATTCAACACTGATAAAATAACATTTATTTTTCTTTTAACCAGGCATTCAGTGTTTCATCCACACCTTTAGAAGAGGTTATAAATACATAGGATGTTCAGTATATTTATAGTTCTTTCAGCAAACAAAGCCAACTGCTGTTGCAAACATGCCTAAGTCTAAAGAGTGAACTCTGCTACATGTGTAGTTTTCTAAGTCTGAAATTGTATTGTTTATTAATTATAACATATAAAGAACACCTGCTACTACTTAGACCTCTGAGTGCCCCAGAAAGCATATTATAAGTGATGTCTACATCATACAACTAAAGGCATTTTCTACTGAAGATACAATTGTTAAAATATTCATGAGATGAGGCTCAGATGAGGGGCTGTGGGATGGGCCATATGATTGTACAAATATCATATTAAATTAATATTCTGTATTGGTGTCCTGAAAGAGTTGGGTTTCCCTATTTATCCTTGCCAGTTTCTTCAGCCAAATTCAGAGCTATGTACGTACAAAACTAGAAGGCCAGATCATTACTTCCAGTAATAAAATCCTCTTGAGGGGAGCTTTGGGAAAGGAAATACCCATGAGCAGGCCCTCTCAGAAGTCCAGAGAGGCCCGGGCCACTTCCAGCTTTTGAGGTCCCTAGCCATAATAAAAATAAAAAATGACGACACATGAAAACAAAATAAGGCATCAAAAAAAGAGTGAGACATAATTTGAATATTTTTTATTTAACAAATGCTTTTCTAGCCTTTTTCTGTGCAAATGCACTAATTATTGAGGGAAAAAATCTAGCTTTTGTGCAATGTCACAGTTGATATTAAGCATAGAGCCCATTCAAACGCTCTTGTCCCATAGTTGAATGGTGATAGTTCTTTACCTGCTTCAACATGTTGAAGGTGTGTTCACCTGAAGCCACTGATGCAGGCGAACTGACAAAAATACGCAATGCAATTGTGATATTAGGAAACATCCCAGAGAGTCCAAGTTCAAGTATTTCTTGAAGCAATTCCTTTGACTTGCAATCCAATTTAAAGTTCGTGGAATATATTCATTTGAGGAAGATGACCTCGTCAATGAGATCTTTTGAGATTTCTTTGTTGTGCTGTTGCTGAAATTGTTCAGCTGCAAAAAGTAGATCTTCATTACTCAGTCTGTTGAACTGCCAAAGAAACCCAAAAAGGGTACAAATTAGTCACTGTGACTCAAATCAACGTGTAAGACCTGATTGAATAGAGTCGATGGTGACAAGGAAGACGTTGACCCTATAATGCTGCTCGACATCGGATTCAGTAGGTAAATTGCAATTGGTGGAGAACTCAGATGAAATGCCAATATTCTGTGCTACTAATTTGGACTCAGTCAGGATCACATCCCATTGTTCACAAATCTGTTGAATGTCATTGAGAAGACTTTCAATGTTATCCCTCTCAACATCAAGTGAGCATTGCATGCTTCAATTACCAGATTAGTTTGGTGGATCATTGTAAGTAGCTTCATCCACAAAGATGACATCAGAATGCATTAAAATTTAGATATGTGCTTCTGAATAGACTGAAGTTCAGTTCGAGCCTGAGAAGTGAGATTGAGGGATTCAAGCTCATTTAAAGTCTTTCTCACTGAATTCAAATGCTGCGCAACTGGTTGACAACCGTCAATCCGGGCAGACCATCTAGTTTTGGACATCCCATGCAGTGAAACAGGAAGATATTGCTTCAGAATTTCCCACCTTTGTGGACTGCTCCTGAAGAGATTGTACATTTGCTGAACAGTTCCAAAGTAAGTAATTGCCTCCTTGCATGATTCAGCACAGTCAACACCTACAAGGTTTAGTGTGTGGTTTCCACAACTGGGGAAAATATAGTTTGAATTATGCTCAAGCAGAACTGCTTGTACACCTTTGTACTTCCCAGCCATATTAGATCCATTGTCATAGGCTTGACCAATGCAGACTTGAAAATCTAACTTAAAACCTTCTAGAATTGCTAGTACTCGAGCAGCAATTTCTTTTCCAGTTTTTCTTGTGAAATTATCAAACAAAATAAACCTTTCTTCAATTGAAAATTTTGAGCTATCTACAATCTTAACATATTGAATAACCATAGTAGTCTGTTCCTTGTGAGAACAATCTGCAATGGAATCAACAATTCAAAAATATTTGGCATTTCGAATCTCATCAAGAATTGTTGTTTGTATGGATGACCCACATAGCTCAATAAACTCGTTTGGTATGCGTGTGGAGAGATAATGGACTTGTATGCGCTTTTGACTCTCTTGCGATTCTCGAACACGTTTTACGTACTCTGATAAAAGTGGGTCATATTTGCTGAGGAGCTCAACTATGCCTAGAAAGTTTCCATTTGCATGATCACCAATACTGGAACCAAAGAAAGCCAATCGCCGCTCAGAAAGAAAAAGGATGACATTCAGGATGTGCTCAAGAAGTTCTTTCCAGTTATTAGTTTCTGTAGAGAGTTCAGTCAAGAGTAAATTCTCAACTGAACCTTCAGCTGATTCTGCCCGACTGGCTGATTTCCATGTAACATAGTTTTCTTTGTGTGACGTTGAATTCTCATGTGATGGTATTCAGTCTTTCAACTTCCTCCAACCTCTGTTGATGCTCCATCCTGATTGATCAGAGAGAACTAATGCATTTGCAGCACTTTTGTTCAAAATGAAGCGGGGTGCACAGTACAGAGATTGTTTTTCTGTATTCCAGCATAACAAGTCTCTTGTGCACGTCTCACCATTTGGAAGAGTTTTTGTCAGCAGACGAGTAGGGAAAGCATGATTACCATCATCTTGTGGAATGTTACTTGGAATTTCAAAACAACTAATTTGAAGAAAAGATTGCATTTGGGCAGCATTGCTCTTGTCAATAATTCTAATGTCAGTCACAGTCAAACCTGTAGTACTCATGAATTGCTCTTGCTGCGTAAGATCTACATCTTCCTGTTGCTGTTGAGTTTCTTGATCGTACACAGGATCTTCTTCTGCATCTGTTACTGCTGGCACATCTCCTTCTTGAATCTGGGCCTATAGACTACGAAAGCCAATGATGAGCTACCAAGCTAGGGCTCAACCAACCAGTCACATCTTTTAGCTACCATATGAAGATAATAATGAGGAATTCTCACACATAAATAATGCCTTAGTCAACTATAAAACTATAAAAACACTGAAGTGTAACAACTGTCTACTTTTCAACACGCACTTGATCCAGCACCAGCCACTAGTCATGGTTTGTTTATATAATCAGCTGATCTGAGAGGACATGTTCATCACGGTCTAATATTGTGCCATCAGAACTGATATATTATTATATTGATAATATATTATATTTTATTAATATTTATTGATAATATATTATACCTATATTGTATTATATTTTTATTAATATTTATGAACATTTTAACTCTTTAATATGACAATCTATATCAGTTAACAAAAAAAGTATGTCTTTTACCAAATCACTTCTCTTATTTGCTTAAATTTGCAGATCTAAGCTGAGAGTGTGTGTCACATTTTGGTCCGATAGCGATGCACATAAAAACAAGTTGCGAAACTTATCAAATGCCAAAAAATTAACACGTGTCTAAATTTGAGGCCCCCTTTGAGCTTGAGACCCAGGCCAAATGGCCCTCCTGGTCCCCCCTCTCATTGGCCCCGCCCATGACAACCCCACCATTTTCCTGATGGGGCAGGTTCCCCCCCATGGAAAAAGCCCTGGGACCCCACAACTGACCCTCGAGGATCTGTGGGAGGCCAGCATGCATCTATAATGATGGCCCTTGCACCTCCACACCAACTCTGGGCCCTGGCAGGACACCTCTGTTGAAGACATGCTACAAGGGACTCTCCCTAGTCACAGTTGCTCCCAGGTTTCTGAGCCATACATACAAGAGGGGACAAACAAGCACTGAAAGGTACCAAACAATCATCTGGCCTTTGAATTCCCACTACAGCAGACCACACTAGTTTTCACATTAGTTAAAATTTGCTTCACGCTTCCTCACATTAGCGTACCTAGTATTTTATTTTGTTTCCTCTGTTATATAACAAAATCTCTCAGGACATTTATCCATGTATATATCTGAATTTAGGATACAGACTCTACTTTCCATTGGATCCTAGCCTCTACTGTACAGGTGCAATAGTGGGAAGAAGGTTGGGAAGAAAGAATATAGAAAGCCTCTTATCCCAGTGCTAGCAACAGAAAAGGATCTCTCCTTAATGATCAAAATGTGCTAGGAGGGCTAACTACCATGCCTGCTCACACACTGTAGCCCCCAAGGAGGCATGTTGTGCTGGAAATGCGTAGCCTCAGCTGACTAGCATGTAAGTGGGATTAAGGATTGTTTTGCCCAAATAAGAGAAACAGGATCCCAAACACTCTTGCCTCAAGACCTTATTTTTATGGTAAAGTAATAAATCCCTAAAAATAAAGGTTTAAAATGAAAGGTTACAGAACCACTACTACAAGCAATGCAAATACATCACTAGAATTGATTTGTTAGAACTTCTGAATTTCTAACATGTGCATGAGTTTAAGTCTGACCACATCTGCAGTGGTACCTACGGGGAAATGGAAGGAGAGAATACATCACCAGACCCTAATAATATTCATATTAAGTTTTGACTCTTACCTTTATTTCTAAAGTGCCACCAAATCCCATTTTAAATTGCCCTTGCATATCTTTGGTAAATACTCTCTGAAAGGTTTGTTTGAATAAGGATGTATTGAAAGAGTCTCCCATTACCATGTAGCCTCTGGATGAAAGACCAAAAAAAAATACCAAGATAAAACACACAGAAACACAACTAGAAAGCATCTGGACTACTTATTATGCATTCATTTAGCAAACATGATATACTTAACTTACCTCTCAAAGAACATATCTACATTGAAATTAGACACTGGTGGCTGGCCTGTGCCAGCTGACTTGGGCTCACGGGGCTTGGGTTGCGGAGCTGTTTAATCGCACTGTAGACTTCCTGAGAGTCCTAGATCCTGGACTCCAGCCCTAGCTGGGAAGTCTACACTACAATTAAACAGTCCCACAGCCTGAGCCCACGGGCCTGTTGCGGGTGTCTAACTGCAGTGTAGATGTACTCTCAGAGTTTAAAGTAAAAACAGTTCATTCTGAAACACTCTGAAACATTTTTTTCAAAATCACCTTAACGGGCTACTTTCAATTATCTCATCATAAAGCACAATGGGGAACTTTGTAAACAGGTTTCTTACAAGATCAGCACATCAAGGTCATCAGGCCCTTAATACAACACAAAAGCTTCAACTGGAGAAAACTTTGCACTGGACTTTATCATTACAGCTAGTTTTTAACACTGCCTTACGGAGATGCAGTCGTTGATTAACTTATCCTAATATTCTGATACTTTCCCATATCATTTTGCCTCTGTCAGATAAGTAATCATTTCAAACCTGAATCTATTCTCATAAAACACATTTTGTCCATGAGCTCAGCAGTGATCACTGAAGATGAAATTACTGTGATTACAGATTGCAGTGCAACTACTCGTACTGAACAGTGAAGTATTTTTAAATCCATCTGATTAGCATTTAAGGAATGAGCGTAAAACACGATTAGTGTTTTAGCCCCGTAGAGCTCACAGTGTACAAATATAAGGCATCCATATTTTTAATAATACATTTGATAACAAGTTTTGTGTTAAGTTCTGCCCTCCAACTTTCCCTTTATAAATTAACTAGTTTCTGGTAGTCATCACAGTAGAAGTGAGTCTTCAGGAGTTATTTAAATATGGAGAAAACAACAACTATGGGGACCAGCTCAGAAAGAACAACCCTATGCCTAGCAGGCAACATAGCAGCAGACAGTGAGAGAAGTAGACAAACGGGATGTCAAGGCTGGTATTGTTGGAGGGGCCAACGTGGGATGGGGCATTGCAGAAAGAGACATAGGAAGGGGCAGAATTACATAGCACCTTGACTCCAAGTACAAGAAGCTGGAACTTGATGTGACAGAGGAACAAGAGCTAGTAGTGGGATTCTAAGAGGGGTTGACATGATCACATTAAGGCATGGAAAATAATCTTAGCAACAGAATTTTGTACTAACTGTAGAGAGGTAGGTAACATGAGAGTCCAGGAGGCCACAAAGCAAGAGGTTACAGTAATCAATATGGGAAATTATGAAAGCCTGAGGAAATTTTAGCTGTCGGGACTGAAAGGGTGGATCTTAGAAAAGTTGTGCAGCAAGAAGTGGCAGGATTTGGATATGTGAGAGGCAGTGCAGACAGATTAACCCCATGCTATGGCCTTGAGTGACAGAAAGGATGAGGGCGGTGTCAATAGTGAGACAGAATGGGGGAGAGCAGACAGTTTCACCGGAAAGATCAGTATTTGTTTTGACCATGGTAAGCTTTACTGGTGATGCCATCCGGGAGATGTCAGAGATATGACTGAATGGAGACAAGTCAGGAGTGAAGAATTTGAGAATCATCAACACAGAGACTGTAGCTGAAATCTGCATGAGTGAATCAGACTGCCCAGAGAAAGGGTAAGCAAGAAGATGAAGGCTCCAAGGACAGATCTCTGTGATATCCCCATGGGCAGTGGGAAAAGAAGGAAGACAACAGCCCACTCCTTCTCCACCCTCCCTCCACAAACCACTCAGAACAGCCAGAGAAGGAGAAGAATCAGGAGAGGCCAGTAATATGAAAGGTGAAGGAAGGCAAGACACTCAAGTAGGGTATGACCCACAGTGCAAGGCAGTAGAGAGGTCAAGGATGATAAGGAAGGAGTAAAGAACTGAAGATGTGGCCAAGATGAGGGCTGTTTGAATCCTCGATGAAAGTAGTTTCAGCAGAGTGAATGAGAGGAAGTTGGACTAGAATCAATACAAGATCTAACACATTGTTCTGAAAAATCTTAGTTTTATTACCCAACATAACATCAATAGTAAAGAGAATGTTTTCAGGGAGGTCAAGAACACACTATACACAGTACATCATGCACCAAGTTATAAATCTTGAAGAGATTCAAGACACTAAAAAAAATGACATCTAGAGAAGTAAGGTTTCCCCCTCAATCAAAGGACAAAAGGAAGAACAAAAATGTAAAAGAAATAAAAGATCACAGTGAAAAAGTTGTGTGCCTGTGCATTACTGAAGCCCAAGATACATATATGGAAAGGAAAAATAGATTATTTGGCAACAGTACACAGGCTAAATGTTTTAAAAAGACATTCACACTATTTAAGCCCCAAATATTTAATGTTAAAAGTAATGAGAATAAACACCCCCATAATTAAACCCAAAATTATGGTAAAAAATTCTTCTCAGGCTCACAACAATTTAGGTCTATATGCAAACTACCCACAATCACAGTATACAGACATGGAGTCATAATTTTTTCTTCTATCATTTGGAACTAAAACAAAGTCATTAGTATTTTTTTGTAAGGTAATGAGCACTCTATTTTA
Source organism: Terrapene triunguis (assembly GCF_002925995.2). Lineage (NCBI taxonomy): Eukaryota > Metazoa > Chordata > Testudines > Emydidae > Terrapene > Terrapene triunguis. The sequence goes on from NW_020664447.1 coordinate 59,190,632, forward strand.
AATACTTTAAAAAGAAAGTGCACCTTCATACACTACTTTAAACAAATTAGACACATACCCAGTATAGTTGGGACAGCACTTCATCTCCAGAAGACCAGTCTGATCTAGTGCACATGCATATATGTCAATAACATGACCAGTTGTAGCAGCACGATTAGCCAGAGCTTCAAAATGCTAAATATGAGATTAAAATGCATTTATAACAATATGCAAACTGAACTCGTCACACTTTAAGGTTAAAACAGAAGCTCTCAGAATTCTTGTACAACAGCTAAATTAAATTGTATCCATATTATACTCTAACATTGGCTAAAATCTTTTTTTGAGAAGGTGAGAAAGGTCTAGAATTTTTTATGACTATTCCCTACTTTTCCCAGCCAGTTTAAAAGATAACTCGTGGTAGGTTGATCAAGGAGGCATTCTACTTAAAAAAAAAATCAATGCTACCGTTCTAGATCACTGTGCATTAAGGCCCTGATCCAATTCCTACTGAAGTCAGTGGAAACACTCCCAGTAACTTCAGTTGGAGTTGAATCAGGTTCTCACTCAATGTACTGAAAATCCTTATGAAATTTTGGAAGATATGTAGTTATTCAAGGAACATTCAACAACAACAAAAATGTTTGTAGGTTCTATATCACTTTATTCATATACTAATATCAAATGTCTTATTCTAATTATGTATCAAATAAAAAAAATTTACATCGCTCTTCCCCATCTATTGTTAAGTCTTACCTTAGTAGCCTTTTTAACATAATTGGCATTGTCTTTTTCAATGTCATGCCATGATCTTATAGGTAACTTCAGTTCATCCCCTACAACCATCCCAGGTCCTTGAGTGCCTGGTCCTCCAATGAACATCAATATATGTGCACCAGTGTTAGGGAAAGTACACTGTAGGACAGAAAGAAAATCTCAGAGAGCAACTCTTTCTGCTATAAACAGTTACTACATAATATTAATAGAGGAAACAACTATGAATTTGTGTCTATTGTATTGCTTGGACTAAAGTAAACAATTAGAATTTCTTTTTCAAAATTCTGAGTAGTAGTTTAACTTAAAATACCATTCGTGCCTTACTAAAACTAGTGTTAACAACTTTTAAGACAGTTCTACATATATCTGAGGTCTGATCCTCTGCTGGTCACCACTCTACTGATTTCAACTGAGCTAAGATAATTTACACAAATTGAGGATCTAGTCCATGGTATTTTGGGTATTTCCCCTTCCCTACTAGTTATTACTAGGAATAGCTGAATGGAGGGGGAGGAGAGACTATCTTTACTTTCAAGATTTTATCTGTTTCCTTATTCTGAAAACACAACCCTCCTCTTAGTGCCATTACATCAACTTGTTACTGAAATGGTTGTTATCACAAAATAATGATGTAATATGGAAAATAAACTGCAGAAACAAATGGAATCTTTGTACAAAACATCTTGTTTCCATGCAAGTGTCTTGGGAGATAAAAAATATAAGAGAGGGGCAAATATTAGATATTGGCAGAATTGTTCTAAATAGAATGTTTTTTTCAGTTGACTTTTGTGCCTCTGTGAAACTAGTGCCTAGAAAACAAGTAGCTAGTGTCTACTCGAGAGGTATTCACCACACAACTGGCAGTCTTGCTGGCACTCTCAGCAGAGAACTGAATGGGTATGGAGACTGAACTAGTTTCTCCTCCTGAGAGGTAGACCCTCCTGGAAGCTGCATAAAAGCAAGGGGAAGCTTGCAGTTTGTTGCCCAAACTCCACCTCTTCTGTAGCTAAACAGAGGACTTTCATCACTAGAGCAACCAACCTGGCAATTTTCACTAGCACTGAATTCACTTCTTTAAATTAAAATTTGTTCCACTTGGTGTCAATACATCTTTAATGACATAACGAGGAACAATAAAAGTTAAAAGGACCCTGGGCCTGGGAGGTCCCCAAAAAATAATAATCTCAAAAATGGATTTTCATCATAGAAAAAAACATAACAGTTCCCCAAATCTTTCTCAGCTAAGCTGGGATATAAAACACGCTCACTCAACTTTCTGCTATTTTCTTTTTAAAAAACCCATCAAATATGTGCATGCACATGAAACATCTCAGTTAAACTCAACCAAAATGAGACCCTTCCCATGCTGTACAGATTAGTTGGGGAGAAAAAGAAAAAAAACACATCATAAAGAAACCTTCTAGGTTACTCCTGTAAGGAAATACAACCTTTAAAGGGAAGTAAAATTATGTAAATTAAACCCCATTAACACAGAAAGAGCACAAGGGTAGGGGGGAACATAGGCAAGATTTCACAGGCCCAGCAGTGAACCATCAGCATCTTGACAAGCTGCCTTCACTACTTTAACTGATATCATCATCTGAACATATGACTACAAAGGCTGCAAAGTAACATTACAGGTAAAGAAGTGCACTGTTTAGAGACTTGAAGGAAGGAGCTAAGACAAGTATGCTGCCACAATACCATTGGCTTTCAGTATCCAAAGCAAAGGGACAATTCTTAAAGAGAAGGGAATGGGAAGAATAGACTACTGACTAAGGGTAAAAAACTGTAGAAAATAGCGTTAAACAGCAAAGAGTTATAAGCAAACAAAAGTCACAAAAATCAAAATGGGAAAGAGTTAAAATAGGAAGGGAATAAAAACAACAAAAATAGAAATTAAGGAAAAGGCTAAGAAATTACAAAACACTGAAGAATTGAACAAAAGTAAGTATTAAAAAGAAAAAAGATTTGTAACAAGTAGCAGAGTCAAAGCAAACAGGCATGATTTAAACAACTAAAAGACAAAGGGTAATAAAAATAACTAGGTAAATTAGGCAAGAACTAAGAAAAAATGCATTTTTAAAAATCTTGGGCTGCATCCCATTTCCTTCTCTCTCTTTGCTCAATACACTTTCAATACAGATTCTTAGCTCTTTGACCGGGATGGTATTCTTGCTTCGTAGAGTGCCCCGCACACTTTTGGGAACAATATAAATATTAAGTTAATATAATAATAAAAGATTGGTGGACTTTCCTTTAATCTAGACTAGAAGGCAAAATGTCATCAACTAAACAAGCATTAAGTAGTAACGTAATTGTGTTGAATATAAAAATAGAATGAGATGCATGCACTCAGATTAAATAGAGGAAAATTCAGGATGTGTCATGTTTGTCTGAATCTGAACACAAGACTAATATACATGAATTACAGAGACTGTTATTGTTATGTTTTGATTGCCGCATCCGCCATAGAAGGTTTTATGTAGGACAGTGATCTAGTGACATTTAAAAACAATTTTAGGTAAAACTATTACCTCAAGGAGTCCTACAGCTATAGAAAGAGCCACTCCAGAGGAACGCAAAGGTCTTTTCCCTTGTGGAACAGGCCAAGGATCCCGTTGTAATTCACCCAAAAGATCAGTAAGATTCATATCAATTTTCTGCACTGGCTGTAGGAATCTAAATACAGATAAATGGCATTATGTTAGCTTTAGGATTCTTTTGGCTATATGACCTTTTAAAAGATAATCAGGACTAGTAATTCATTGGCAATGTGTTAGATTGCAATGTCAAAGATCCAAATCTGGGTTCAGACCACAGTCTCTTGCTCAACAGGCTGGCAAGGTCTGGAAGCACTACATACACGGTATGCTCAGCCTGAGGAGACAGGAAGCTCCACATGGAGCACTGTAGCAAGGCAACCTGTTGAGCTGGAAACAATGCCATGGTCCAGAAGGAACTACATGCAGACAAAAACACATCAGGTCAGCATGGGAATTTGAGACAGACACTAAAGGGAAGAGGATAATCTTGGAGGGAAGACGAAATGAAAATGTTAAGGGGTAAAATTTTCAGAATTGTCTAGGAATCTAAATCCCAATGGATTATTTAGCAAATAGACTTTTTTGCCTATCATCATATCTAAGAGAATGAAAGATCAAATTATATATGGATAAATACTTCTGTTGATATATTTTAAAATATTGGATATATTCATATACGTAGGAAGACAGAAATGGCACTTCTATATATTCTCAAATGTGCTGAGGCACAGTAAGTTTGTTAAAATACATCTTTGGAAGAAATCATGATAAACATGTCAAAAGCAATGGAAATAGCAGAAAGGCCACAAATACTGATGTCTGTAAGCAAACTACCCTTGTAGACAGGGATCTTTGAGTAAAATCTTTTTGAAGGGTGAATCAAATGCATTCTTAGATGTGGAATCCCTTCTCCTTTTACTCTAATTCTCTTATACCACCTTTACAGCCTAAGATCCCATCTACACTACAAATGTTAGCATGTTAGGTGTTCTAGTTATCCCTTTAAATGGTTAAAGCAATTAGACTATTAGAGACCCACATAGAATGACCAGTATGTATGGTAAGAGAGGGAGTCTTATCTGGGACAGACTTTCCCCATTCTTTGCCAATGGGAAATTCATTACTGTCACAACTCTTACAGCCTCAGCTTCCAAAGCTACATTCACGGTCTCTAAGGACAGCCAAGCAAAGATTGTGCTCCCCAGAAACCTTCTCAGACAGTCCTTAAACCTGAAAAGCAATTTGCATTAAAAGAGTAGGATAATACACAGCATTCAACCTACTAGAGCGGGGTGGGCAAACTACAGCCCGGGGGCCACATCCGGCCCTTCAGACATTTTAATCCAGCTCTCGAGCTCCAGCCGGAGAGCGGGGTCCAGGGCTTGCCCTGCTCCACATGTGCTGTGGCTCCACACGGCTCCCAGAAGCAGTGGCATGTCCCCCCTTCGGCTCCTATGCGTAGGGGAAGCCAGGGGGCTCCGCACATTACCCCCACCCCAAGCACTGCCCCTGCAGTTCCCATTGGCCCGAAACCACAGCCAATGGGAGCTGCAGGAGCGGCACCTGTGGACGGGACAGCACGCAGAGCCGCCTGGCCGTGCCTCCACGTAGGTGCCGGAGGGGGGACATGCCACTGCTTCCGGGAGCTGCTTGAGGTAAGCGCCACCCGGAGCCTGCACCCCTCATCCCCCTCCCGCACCCCAACCCCCAGCCCTGATCCCCCTCCCGCCCTCCGAACCCCTCAGTCCCAACCCAGAGCACCCTCCTGCATCACCAGCCCCACCCCAGAGCCTGCACCCCCAGCTGGAGCCCCCCCATCCCACACCCCAACCTCCTGCCCCAGCCCAGAGCCCCTTCCTGCACCCTGAACTCCTCATTTCTCGCCCCACCCCAGAGTTCACACCCCCAGCTGGAGCCCTCACCACCTCCAGCACCCCAACCCCCAATTTTATGAGCATTCATGGCCCGCCATACAATTTCCATACCCAGATGTGGCCCTTGGACCAAAAAGTTTGCCCATCCCTGTACTAGAGCATCCCTCTAGTTGTATCAATCACACAAGAAAAAAAGTCATGAGGTAAAGTTTTCTGGTAAAGCAATTTAGCAATGAGATTTTTTTTTTTTTTTTTTTTTAAATAATACCTGTTAGAAGGTGGTGGCTGCTGTACCTGAGGACCCCGGCCTACTTGTGAAACAGAGACTTTAGTAAGCCCCAACATTTCCTGTAAAAAAATGTGGAAAGAGAGAGCGAGAGAGAGAGAATTTGATTACAGATTATCTTGAAGTTCATCACTATGATCATTTTCAGGGTTTGAGGGTTTTTTAATTGTTTTTTTGTCTATTACCTGAAGTTGTTTTGCAGATAGGTCCTTTGTGCCTCTGAAGACATAGCTTTTTGAAATTCCTTCACAACCAAGCTCATGGACCTGCACCATTCTCCCAAATGTAATAAGCCCTACCAAAGCAGTTGGTGGTAAGAGACTTAATGACATTTGCATGGATTCCTTCAGGGCTTGCAAATCTTCATCTTCCATGCATGTGTCCACAACATAAAGAAATATCAAAGGCATCTGAGGACCACGCTTTAAGAAATAATAATAACTGAGTGAAAAAGCACATTGTGCAGTATATACTGTACAGAAAATAATTAAATTGCAAAAATAAACTTTGTTCCAGTTATATTAATTTTAGTAAATATAGAATTTGCCACACTAGCTCAGACCAATGCTCTATCCAATTTGGTAACCCACCTCAGGCAGTGGCCAATACCTAATGCTGAACAGGAGAGTGAACTTGATATCATAATTAACTCTATCCAAAAGTGCAATGCTGAATATAGAAGAAAAAATTCCTTCCAGGTCTAACCAGATAATTTTGAATCATGAGGTACGGTTATTAACCTTACAAGATAAAAAACAAAGTATTACTCAAAGTGCCGCTAGTGGTCATTAAATTTATCCAAACTTAGAAAAAAAACAGAAACAGTATTAGGTCTTCTGACCTCTGAGATATTTCATTCCATACTTTGACTATAAATTAGCAGTTCCCCTCATTCTTTCTAAATTCATTCCCCTGTAATTTCAGCAAGTGTTCCCTTTTATCTAGTATTACAAATCTAGCCAAAAGGAGGGGCTGACAAATTTTAACTTTACCTTTCTTAATTTGAATCCCTCACTGCAGTCCCCTCTAACTCCTTCCTTTTCCGGTCTAATTAATCTTATTTTTCACAGTTTCTTGTTGCATGGCTTTTTTCCTCTACTAATCTCTACTAAGACACTCCCATGCCCTACCATGATAAAATGGAGATAGATAAATTATGTTAGCTATGCCTGCTTGGTGTGGCATTCTGTCCCCCACTAGTGGCACCTAGCCCAGCTTGAGATTGATGAGTCTGCTACACCATTGGCTAAGGGCCACATAGCTTTTAACTCATGTAATAGAGGCTCATACACTAAGCTTCAGAGGTCCCAAATACAATCCCACCCACCAACGACCAGGGTCTTTCAGTGTTACAATTAAATAAGCAAATCCAAATTATACTAACTGATCGGCCAAAAAATGGTTATCTGTAAACATAACCAGTTCACTGCTCACCTTCTCCTAGAAATAAACTGGTTCCAATATCAATCCATGATTATTCAGATATAATCTTTACTTCAAAGACCATTCACTAAAACTTGATCTAAATTATGTTGGCAAGCAGCAATAAAATGATTTTCCGAAACAAGCACAAGTGAACTGAACTCCTCATGAAGAAACAAATCCCAACAGAAGATTAAATCTCTAGAATATATAGAACTTCCTTCTCTTGTATTGCCCTTAATAATCAGATAATGTTCCTATACGTTTATTATAATCACTATAATCAAAAATAGTACTCTCCATTTCCAATGGATGATACTGGTCGAAGGTCTACAATTGAAAACATGTAGATTATTCACTGCATTTTAATCACTACTAAATCAAAACAAAAGTAAAATAAGCCATACTCTACATAGCTAGCTTCAATCTAATTTAATGTCAAAGATTTTATTTGGTGTTTTTTTTACCTGTACTACATATTCAATACTAGAAAACTGAGGTAAAAGTTCTGCAGGTTGGTTCATCTCTGATATACCAGCGTAAGTAGGAGGAAACTGCAAAAGCAAAAAAACAAACCATATTAAGTACACATTTCAAGTTAGAGAAAAACACTGAAAAATAAACATGTACATATATTATTTGCTTCTGTAAAAAACGATAGCTATCACTACTGTGAAAAGCTCTCAAGTCTAGTGTCTCAGAATGGGCAGACATCCATATGTTTAGCATCCTGTTGGCAATTCCAATTCACAGGTATAATTTTAGGAATGGTACATTTCATTTTCCTCCTATAAAAGAAGGTCAGTCTGTAGTCTGAATACTTCATTTTCTTACCTGATTTCTTTGATAACAAAAATTGCAAGCCCAGAGTTTTGCTCGATAATCCACTTGGCTATAAAAATAAAATTAGAAAAGTTAATGTATTATGAATAATTTGTTTTACATTACCATGGGGCTTTGACACTAAATACATATGTTGTATGTACGACATGGATTCACCCTTTATCTGTTTATCATGCCCTTTTTCCTAATTGTCAAAGAGGTGTGTGCTTCAAACAAAAATTTCCCCCCACAATGCATCTTCTCCTTAATGATTCTGCTGTAAATTCACAATAAAGAATGTATAACTTTGTAATTATTTCAGTAGCAGAAGACTGATGTAATTAACACAGTATCATGGCTATTAGAGAGGAAGGATGATAATTAAGGCATTGCACTCGGATGTAGGAGACCAGGTTCAGTCCCAGCTCTAACAGACTTCCTGTGTGGTTTCAGGCAAGTCACTCTGTGTCTCTCTGTCTCAGTTCTCAACCTGTAAAATAGGGAAAGTAATACTTCCTTTCTCTTACCCTCCATCTATCTTGTCTAGTTAGGCTCTTGGGTTCAGAGACTGTCTCTTACTAAATGTATATACAATGCCCAGAACAATGGGTTCAGGCCTGTCGATGTTACTGTAATACAAATAATAATAATAATGGCTTCACTGCTGGTCCAGACAAAAGGAGAAGTTAGCGTGATAAAAGGAAAACTCCTATTCAAAAAGATTCCTTCAGTAATAACGGGTGGTGGAGAGGGTTAATACACTGTTTTTGTATAAATGTTCTTGTTTTCCAAGTATGCCCAAGAGCAAAATTCCCTAACTGAAGGGAAACCAAATACCTATAATTTCTTAAGTCTTCCTAAAAATTAAAATAGATACAAGCATTTCAAATTGCACCAACTCTGCTATTTGCAGTAACGTAAGCCATGTTAGACTGTGCAAACAGAAAGGGTATATGCCAACTCTGTCTACCACATCCCGAACCAGCTGATCTTCAGAGGCATTATTTTCTCAGCCTTCTTTTTGCAAACAGGATATTAATGCAACAGCTTCCACTTAGACATGATAAAAAAATAATTAACTGAGTTTAAACACAACAAATTTCTTTAATAGAGGGACACACCCCAAGACAGCTACATCATATATTCAGTATGTCCAAAATCCAAAAATTTTAGATACAGTTCACCATGTGATTTTTTTAGTATATAGCATCTTTCATCTGAGGATATAAAATTACAGATGTCAGTAATTATTATTACCTCATAACAATAATAATAAAAGTAAATGGAACTTGTGCTCCCAAGTCACATAGGTGCTTTTGAAAATCCCACCCACTGTCTTTAGACAAATAAGTAGTATGTGTTTCCTAGTATTTTTTTTAACCTTATTCCTGTCTTCTCCTGACAGCAGCAGTAATAGGGCAGAACAATTAATGAAAAATGACACTAAAATCTTTGGATCAGATCCTCAGCTGCTGGAAATAGGCATAGCTCTACTGAAGTTAATGAAACTGTGCCAATTCATACATTTTAACACCAGAAAGGATGAGCAGATCATCTCGCCTGACCTCCTGTGTAACACAGGCCACAGAATGTTACCACATTATCCCTGTACTGAGCCCAAACATTTATATTTGACTAAGCATATCTTCCAAAAAGGCATCCAGTCTTTATGTGAAGACATCAAGAGAGGGAGAATTCATACTAGCTGAGGATCTGATCCTTCGTTTACAAATTTTGTTTAGCCATACTTTTAATTTTACATATAAAAAATCTTGAGTGAAATATAATGCTTCTGATAAGGATAAACTTCCACTAGACCTGACTTCAGCTATAAGCAAGTACTGTTCCAGCTTCAAAACATAACACTGAGACCTCTATCCTGACACACCACTTTACAGCTATTAAAGTCCATCCTTTGTCTCCCAAGCTGGGGACGCTGAATCACATAAAATTGAGCTAACTGATTTTGTGATGTGCACAAACATCTAGTACGGTAAGGACTAGCTGACAATAATTAATTTATTTTATAAGAAACATAGTCAAATCGGATCCAACTACACAAAAGATGAAAACTTGTTACACTAACTCACCTCTTCATATTTATTTTCTAGAGATAAAAAAAATTTAAAACTGTATCTACTATCTCATGTGACTTGCAGTTACAGAAAACTTCAGTCTCTTATAACCTGATTCAAACTAAAGTTAACATAAATCAATTTAATTAACTGGATAATTTTTTGTGAATGTCTTCCTTCAAAACAACTATGAGCTGGATCCTGAAATCCTTAGTGGTTGCAGGTTTGGGCCCTACATTTGTGCCTAGAGTATGCAAAGTTTTATAAATAACATAATTTATGCATGAGATGCAGTATTTTCAAACCAGCATTATGAAGGAAAGTTTTTGAATAAAAAATATAAGTATTTTATATATATATTAAATACTAAAGTATTAGCTAAGTTATTTATTATGATTACCATAAGGGATTCAGAACTGCACGACAGGTGGTCCTACTGCACAGAACTGGCTCATACTGAATGGGAGGCAAATCAGGACGCTCTTTCAGTGGTGTAAAGAGGGAAGCCACTGGGACTACCATTCTTGTGGCTTCAAGGCGACTTGAAGGCCAAACATTCCAGCTGAATCTAACTCCATCTCTGTCTTCATTCTGCTGGATGAATTCCAGGAAGGTTGCCATTGTTAACCTCTTTTCTTATTTCTGAAATAAAAAGGTATAAATTAACAGGATATATGTGGGTTATATTTTAAAAGAAAAGAATCACAATCAGGAACAAAAGCTTTAATTACAACCAATATTTACTGGTTAAACACATGATAAAATGTCACATATACTGAAATGTTATGTATTCAGTTTAAAAGGAGCTTTCAGAAATTCCCTAAAACTTCTATAATTCTAAATGAATTATACAGAATTCCAAGAGGAAATGAAGAAAATAAAACTCTTGGTATGCAGCAACATCATGAAAAGTGCCAAATGTTTGCAAAGTTAAAATAAATGTACTGCACTTAGAGATCATTTTAAACTCATGGTTTTACATTTTCTGTTTTGATAGAAAAGTTTATAGGAAGGTGCTAAGAGCACAAACAATATTAAGAGACATAACACACCAACATTTTTTTTTTAAATAATGCACACTACTGGGCCCATCCACAAATATAAATGTGCAATAATGCAGTGTTCTACCATGGTTAGGGAAGTGCATGTTCTGGGACAATAAGATCCTGTTGGGGAATAGCATTGTAGATGGTGCATGTAGTACCACCTTATACTTAAGGTTGCCCAAATCTTTCCATTACCAGACCTGGTTTTCGGTTGCTTATAACTTTGCCAAACTTAAATTCAACCCAAACAGTTTCTCCTGGCAGGTGTCTGCTTCAGGTTGATTTTTTTACATTTCAGCTAAAATAGTTTGTTTCAGACAACAAGGCTAGGGGAAAATATGTTGTTTTATTCATGTTAAATACAACTGTTTCGTTCACCAGAAACTCTGGTGCCTCCAAGCTTAGCAGCAAGTGTAGGAATGCATAGCTCCCAAACTGTCAGCCCATGGTCACGGCACACTGTTTCCACGGCTACAAGGCAGGAGCGGCCTTCAATCCAGCGTTTGTGATTAGGAAACTTATTTGGCTGATTTGATCATCACCCTCACAGCTGGTGTTCACGTGCACAAGAGATGGGTTTGTTATCTTATGTTGATGTATACTGCATGCCTTTTCTATGCGCAAGAATTTGACCACTGAGAAGTGTTGTAAACAGAGTAAGCACAGGAAATAAAAACCCCAGGAAAAGTTTTCCTGGGAGGCTTTTGGCTTGAGGCTTTTTGCAGGAGGCTTGTGAAGCTCTCTGGCTACCACAAACCTGGTGTTCTATTTCCTTTCCTGTGTCGTCGCCACAAGCAAGAACTTGAAATTTGGCACGTGATGGGCACCCTAGTACTAGGGATGTGTAGTTTGCTGTTCCTGTGAATATCTGTCCAAATTTGGCCAAGTTATAAGCCTCCACAAAATCTCAGTTCACGTATGACTTGTTAGAGTACAGCAACTAAAAGCTGAGAGCTCTTCTGCACTGAGTGTGCTCCATCCCAACAGAGGACCTGCATGCTGACCCAGTACTGACTTTCCCTGCAATTGCTACTGCTGGGTGGGCACCACTGTGGCACCACACACCAGAACTGAGAGCAAGGACACTCTCTTCTGTGTTCTCAATGCTCCCCCTGCTTGCACCTAGATAAGGGGGAGGGATAGCTCAGTGGTTTGAGCATTGGCCTGCTAAACCCAGGGTTGTGAGCTCAATCCTTGAGGGGGCCACTTAGGGATCGGGGGCAAAAATCAGTACTTGGTCCTGCTAGTGAAGGCAGGGGGCTGGACTCAATGACCTTTTGGGGTCCCTTCCAGTTCTATGAGATAGGTATATCTTCATATATTATTATATTAATGAGAAGGACACAACCTGACTCTAATGCAGAAGGGTAAGGAATAGGAGGAGGGGGAGAGGATACAAGAGGGAGTTGGGAGGACAGGAAAAGGAGCTCAGGGAGACAAGGGATAGCAGCAGGAGGAGGGAAGATGGGCAGTTGCCATAAAATGGATGAGGACAGAAGCAGGGGCAGGAAACCATGGGAAGGAACTGGGGGGAAAGGGGGAGGCACAGTGGGCAACAGAGCAGAATTTAGGCAGTGGGGATGGGATGGGCAGAGGTCCAGGGATAGCAGCAGGGGAGGGGCCAGGGAGCGGTTGAGGGGACACAGGCAAAAGCTCAGTAACCACTAGATCATATTCCCTATAGTGGTTAAAATGCCAGTGGACCAGTCTACTCTAGCACGGTCACCACTGATAGCGGTGAGGTGGCACAATGTTAGACTCAACAGCAGAAGAATTCTCTCAAATTCTCAACATAGACAAGCCTAATACAATTACAGAACTGAATATATGCAAAAAGAAAACAAATAAAAAGTCCAGGATCAATCCATGTGGATCCAATTGCAGGACTGGAGCCATAGTGTGGATAGGCTCACAGTTTCATATACTTGCTTAGCCACTCGCGTGATAAGAAAATTGCTTACTTTCTAAGTTATAAAAATACTAACGGTCAGAATCATTCCCATGAGCCCAGCTGCACAGGAAAGAAGATTTGCCTTGATGGAGGGCAGGCAATGGTACACAGAAGGGGTAGGGGGTCTCGACGAGGAGGGAAACTTTAAAATATGATCAATACGAACGATCTAAGCAGAGGTTGCCTCAGAAGATACTATAAGAATCCAATTCAACAAGGTGCTTAAGTACATCTGCAGCTTTAAGAACACAAGTAGTCCCATAGATTTCAGTGGGACTACCCACGTGATTAAAGCTATTCACTTACTTAGATACCTTGCTGAACTGGGGCTTAAATCAGCACATTTCATGGCTAGACTGGCTCCATACCTATGCTTTAGTGGGTGCTTGAAAGCAGTGCGCAACTCTGAGCATGTCTCCTGGCAAACTTCCCATTGGCAGGGATCTGGCTCTCATTTAGAAAAGTTTTAATGTTTCATATATGGCATATACGACTAGTTTACAGTCTTGATGTAGGAGTTCAGATAATACTTAAATGGACATCAAGTTTTTTAGTTCTAAAATATCAGTGATGAAAATTATCCAGAAGGTAAATGTAGTATCTAGTTTTTTGTTTCATTGTAAAGTGCTATTATTCCATTATTGGGAAACTTAATAAATAACTACCAATGAAAACTGACAATTTGAAAATGGCCCACAGTAACCATTCCCAAAACTGACTGTGCACATCACAATAAAATGGAGATAGTCTATTTGTCGATGTCTACAGACTGGATCCTTTTCCTTAAACTCTTCCACCGTTGCTACCCCGAACACTGCTCCAGTTCAAGGTGGGAGCACTAGTACAGACTAGCTGCCAGTGTTTTAACAACCATGTCATATAATCCTACTATGAGCAGGTCTACAGGACATGATAATTAAAATGCAAGGAGCTATCAGGAACTCTGTCCACACTAGCACTCCATTCATTGCTACTAATAGTAGAGGTACATCAGCAGTAGTCAGGGTGGGAAAATTTAAGAAAAGTAGCCTAGTGTAGACATGGCTATTAGGTAGAGAGGGAAAGTGAAGATTGGGGAGGGGGAGCACACAAAAACTAGGATGTATGTGGGGGAAAGAACAGAGAGAGGAGAAAAATAAGTCAGTTAAGGAGTGAGGGATAGGCTGGTACTTAAAAGGAACTAAAAAATAAAAGCCTTCTCCCCTAATATTTCAGGAGCCATCACTGTAATGTTGGGAAATAGATAGGTGGGCATGGGTGAAAGTGAGAGAGAGAGAATGTTACCAGAATGAAAAATAAATAAATAGGCAATGTGGATGAAGAAACAACGATATCTGGCATAACCATGGAATCAAAATTGAAGGGAACAGTTTCTTTTGTTAAAATAGTTTACTGAACAGAGATAGGAAATGGCAACTCATTATGAGAGGAGCACTATTTCAAACACTATACATGAAGTTTTAATCAAAAAAAGGGGTAAATAGCGAGATGGCAACGTTTGCAGATGATACAAAATTACTCAAGATAGTTAAGTACAAAGCAGACTATGAAGAGTTACAAAGGGATCTCACAAAACTGGGTGACTGGGCAACAAAATGGCAGATGAAATTCAATGCTGATAAATGCAAAATAATGCACAATGGAAAACATAATCCCAACTATACATGTAAAATGATGGGGTCTAAAGTAGCTGTTACCACTCAAGAAAGAGACTTTGGAGTCATTATGGATAATTCTCTGAAAACATCCGTTCATGGGGGGCGGGATAGCTCAGTGGTTTGAGCATTGGCCTGCTAAACCCAGGGTTGTGAGCTCAATCCTTGAGGGGGTCACTTGGGGATCTGGGGCAAAATCAGTACTTGGTCCTGCTAGTGAAGGCAGGGGGCTGGACTCGATGACCTTTCAAGGTCCCTTCCAGTTCTAGGAGATGGGATATCTCCATTAATTATAATTACTAATTATTATTATTGTGTAGTAACAGTCAAAAAGATAACAAAATGTTAAGAACCATTAGAAAAGGGATAGATAATAATATAGTAAATATCATAATACACTATATAAATCCATGGTACACCCACACCTTGAATAGTATGTGCAGTTCTGGTTGCCCCATCTCAAAAAAGATATATTAGAATTGGAAAAGGTACAGAAAGGGCCAACAAAAATGATTAAGGGGATGGAATAGCTTCCATCTGAGGAGAGATTAAAAAGACTGGGATTGTTCAGGTTGGAAAAGAGATGACTGAGGGGGGGATACAATAGAGGTCTGTAAAATCATGAATAAGGCTGCGAATCATTCACAGATCACGGCTTCCATAACTTTCCACGACCTCTGTGAATTTTACTGCAATGGTGCGGCTGACCCCAGGACCACCCCAGCAGCTGGGGAAGCCCAGGGGCCAGCCGCACCGGCCACTGCTCTGGCAGCCACAGGCTGCTGGTCCCCAGCACTGCCCTGGAGCAGTGGTCTGGGACCAGCGGCGGTGGCGGCGGAGCCCTGGGCTGCCCCCCGCCCGGAGCAGCAGCAGGGCCACAGGCCACCCCCCACCCGGAGTAGCAGCGGTAGCAGGGCCACGGGCCGCCCCCCCACCCAGAGCGGCGCCACGGGCCGCCCCCACCCCTAAGGCAGTGGCAGGGGGCCCCAGGCCGCCACCGCCCTCTCCAGCGGTGGGGGGCCCCAGGCTGCTCCCCCCCCCAGCGGCAGGGGGCCCTGGGCCACCCCCAGCTGCAGCGGCCCCCTCAGCAGAAGCGTCACCCCGTGCTGCCCCCACCCCAGCAGCAGTCTTCAGGAGCGCCCCCCTCCCAGCACGTAAGATTTAGTCACAGGTATTTTTAGTAAAAATCACGGATAGGTCACTGGGCCCTAACTTTTTGTTTATTGCCCATGACCTGTCCATGACTTTTACTAAAAATACCTGTGACTAAAATGTAGCCTTAATCATGCATGGTGTGGAGAAAGTGAATAGGGAAGTGGTATTTACCCTTTCATGTAACATAAGACCCAGGGGTCACCTGATGAAGTTAATAGGCAGTAGGTTCAAAACAAACAAACGGAAGTACTTCTTCAGACAATGCACAATTTGTGGCACCCGTTTCTAGGAGATGTTGTGAAGGCCAAAACTATAACTGGGGTTCAGAAAAGAATAAGTTAATGGAGGATATGTTCAACAATGGCTACTAGCCAAGACGGTCAGGGATGCAACCCCATGCTCTGGATGTCCCTGAGTCTCTGACTGCCAGATGCTGGAACTTGACAACAGGGGTGGATCACTCAATAATTGCCCTGTTCTGTTCATTCCCTCTGAAACATCTGGTATTGGCCACTGTCGGAAGGCAGGATACTGGGCTACAAGGACCATTGGTCTGACCAGTATGGCCATTCTTGTGTTCTAATGTAAAAATAGCCCATCAACTCCAACTCTACTCGAGACATAAGTAAAAATTTGAAATTACGACAAAGTATTTCAAAGCTAACTCCCTTTTTCTGTACAGTATCTTTTAAAGTCTTATTTCCCCTTCATTTCGCCTCTACTTTGAAGTAGCTCTATGTAGTCTTATTTTTATCCCCTTATTACTTGGTTACGTGCTCTACAGAGGGCAAGGTACGCAAACTCTGTATGGTGACTCATAAAAATGAAGAGCATGCATGCATACAAAGCCCCATAATGTGAAACGAGTTAAATGCAGTTGCATTTCTAAGATAGCATATGCTTCTTGTTTAGATTTAGGAAACATGTTCATGCTAAATTTCCCCCCCTTTCTTTCCATCCTTTCCTTCCCTTCCAAGACCTGACTTGGTTTATGTATCACAGTTTAAATTACCAAAATAGGATATAGCTTTTTAAGACATGGGTTTTGCAGTTGAGTTATTGTAGTTATACATACAACTTTCTCACTAAAACAAAGACATTATGCTAGACTTGGAGGGCTTAATTCGGTAAACCCTTACTCATGTAAATTACCCTTGCCCATGTAAGCAGTCTCATTGGGATGAGGGCACTTAGCACTTTCTAGGATCTTTCCCTTAGTATGTACCAAATATGTTTGTTATATTTCACAAAGATATCCCATAACTGTACAGTTTTAAAACATATGCCGTTAAGTAATCATTCTGGAAACCACTGTTAGTTTGCTGATTGATGCAAACAGGCAGTATATGTTTTTTCTCCAACACAGATTCATTCTTTTAATATCCCCTCCTTTATTACAGCACTTGCAAATACCTTTAAATATTTCTAAATCTCTTTCAGAAACTCGTTAATTTATTTCAAAATAAAATCTACTCAACTGTGGTAGAACACCTGAACCCTACCAATACCCTAGAGATAAACATCTTGTTTTTGTAAGGGTCCCAGTGGGGCAGCAATCATACTTCAATACCATAAAAATATTATAATGTAGTACATACTTCTTCTAAAATAAAATTAAACTAGTAAGCTTGAAATTATAGCAATCATGCTTTAATCAGCCTATTAAATCATTATTAACTTTATTTCTGATTTGGTTATTTTCTTTCTAATTTTTACACCAAAAGAAAAAAATCAGACAAATTTATTCCAATTCCAAAATGTTTAAATTAGGGGAAATAGTTGGCACAGATCAGAATTAACTGTAAATTGTCAAAATGACAGAATGTAACCGGACAGTAATAAATGGTCAGCAGCAGCTTCGTTAATTCCTCTCTTTTCTGTGACCTTCTTCTTGAACACAGCAGTACTCCAGACCTGCTTCCCAAGTCCCCTCCATTAAGGACTGATTTTAAGAGCAGAGTAAGTTATAGCCCATCTAAGGAGGGGAAGACTTTTGCTGCATATGGGCTTACCTACAAGCAGTTTTTGTACTGCTATGCCTGTAGCTATTTAGGAACTGCTATGGTCCCTCCAATCCCTTAGTGTGGGCACAGTAATACCAGTAAAAGGTTTTTATATCTGATTTCTGAAAAATTACAGATATAAGCTATACCAGTGGTTCTCAACCTGCAGCTCATAGGCTGCTTGCAGCCCAT
>NW_020664447.1:59208424-59309749 GCF_002925995.2 Terrapene triunguis
CACCCTCCAACCCACAGACAACTGGGGTGGGGGCACCCTGCATCCACTCACACACACATCCTCCAACTCACAGATAACTGGGGTGGGTGCTCCCTGCACCACCACCACCCCACACGCACTCCCGAACCCACAGACAACTGGGGTGGGGGACGCACAGACAACTGGGATTGGGGTTTCCCTGCACCACACACAAGCCGCGAGCACCGGGGGTCTCCCTGAAGACACACACCCGCATCCACAGACAGCTGGGGAGGGCTCCCTGCAACACACACAGTCCGAGAGCAGGGGCGCTGAGGGATTCTAGCGCCCTGCACCCCCAAACCGCGGTCCCGGGGTGCTGGGCTCCCGCGCCCCCTTGCTGCCCAGCTCCCCCCCTCCGCGCAGAGTTGTTATTCAGCTGCCCGGCCTCAGCCCCACTCACCCGCCGGAGTCCCAGCCCCAGCCGCCGCCTGACTCACTCACTCAACCCAGCAACCCCGCGCTGCCGACGCGACAACATGGCTGATGGGAGAGTCCGTGCCACGTCAAGGGGCAGAGAGCGCGGCGCGGCCGGGGGCCGGGGCTGCGCCCGCCCCGCCGTGGGGTCTCCGCGGGGAGGAGAGCCGGCACCCCCGCCCATGGCTCCCCCTGCCGATCCGCCCCCGCGCTGCAGGCAGAGCGTTCCGGGGCAGCTCGGGCAGAATTGACTCCCGTGTTGTGCGAGTGTGTCTGGCTGAACCTGCCGCTGGTGCTGTCGCCTAGCACAGGGCTTCTGACATCCTTCTGCTCCGGGTTTTGCCACAACCGGCCATGAGGGACTCCCTGCATCCACACCCCAACCCACAGACTACTGGGGTGTGGAACTCCCTGCACCCACCCCTAACCCCCAGACAACTGTGCATGGGGGACTCCCCACACCCACACCTCACAGACAACTAGGGTGCAGGGACTCCCTGCCATCCTTCTGCTATAAACAAAGGTTATCTAGTGTTTCTCCCACGTACATGGCATCTGCCATCCTTCAGCTACACACCAGGGTTCTGATAAAAGAAGGAGGAGTACTTATGGCACCTTAGGGTATGTCTACACTACGAGGGTAATTCGATTTTACTTAAATCGAATATGTGGAATCGATATTGCAAAGTCGAACGTGTGTGTCCACACTAAGGACACACTAAGGACAGTAATTCGACTTTGTGAGTCCACACTAACGGGGCGAGCGTCGATATTGGAAGCGGTGCACTGTGGGCAGCTATCCCACAGTTCCCGCAGTCCCCGCTGCCCATCGGAATTCTGGGTCGAGCCGCCAATGCCTTCTGGGTAAAAAAAATTTGTCGTCATCCGTCCGTCACTAACGCCCTCCCTCCCTCCATGAAAGCGCCGGCGGGAAATCAGTTCGCGCACTTTTCTGGTCAGTGACAGCGCGGACGCCACAGCACTGCGATCATGGATCACGCTGCGACCATCGCTGCACTTGTGGCCGTTCTCAACACCTCGCAGCTTATCATACACCTTTCCCTGAGGCAGATGCAGAGAAATCGGGCGAGGAGGCTACGGCACCGCCGTGAGAGCCTGAAGTCGGAGAGTGGCACAGAGCTGTCAGAAACCACGAGCCCCAGCGCCCAGGACATCACGGTGGCAATGGGGCATGTGGATTTTGTTGAACGGCGATTCTGGGCCCGGGAAACAAGCACGGACTGGTGGGACCGCATAGTGCTGCAGGTCTGGGATGAATCCCAGTGGCTGCGAAACTTTCGCATGCGGAAGGGGACTTTCCTCGAACTTTGTGAGTTGCTGTCCCCTGCCCTGAAGCGCAAGGACACCCGCATGCGAGCAGCCCTCACTGTCCAGAAGCGAGTGGCCATAGCCCTCTGGAAGCTTGCAACGCCGGACAGCTACCGGTCAGTCGCGAACCACTTTGGTGTGGGCAAATCTACCGTGGGGGTTGTTGTCATGCAAGTAGCCAAGGCAATCGTCAAGGTACTGCTCCCAAAGGTAGTGACCCTGGGAAACGCGCAGGTCATCATAGATGGCTTTGCCGCGATGGGATTCCCAAACTGCGGTGGGGCTATCGATGGGACTCACATCCCTATCCTGGGACCGGACCACCAGGCCAGCCAGTACATCAATAGAAAGGGCTACTTTTCAATGGTGCTGCAAGCACTGGTGGACCATCGGGGACGGTTTACAAACATCTACGTCGGATGGCCGGGCAAGGTTCATGACGCTCGCGTGTTCAGGAACTCTGGTCTGTTTAGACGGCTGCAGGAAGGTATTTACTTCCCAGACCACAAAATAACTCTTGGGGATGTGGAGATGCCTACAGTCATCCTCGGGGACCCAGCCTACCCGCTAATGCCCTGGCTCATGAAGCCCTATACTGGCGCCCTGGACACAGAAAAAGAACTGTTCAACTACCGTCTGAGCAAGTGCAGAATGGTGGTGGAGTGTGCTTTTGGCCGTCTCAAAGGGAGATGGAGAAGCTTACTCACTCGCTGTGATCTCAGTGAAACCAATATCCCCATCGTTATTGCAGCTTGCTGTGTGCTCCACAATCTGTGTGAGAGCAAGGGGGAGACCTTTATGGCGGGGTGGGAGCTAGAGGCAAATAGCCTGGCTGCTGATTACGTCCAGCCAGACAGCCGGGCCATTAGAAGATCCCAGCGGGACGCCCTGTGCATCCGGGAGGCTTTGAAAGCTAGGTTCCTGAGTGAGCAGGGCAACCAGTGACTTTTCAGTTTGTGGACAGAAAAGCTGAACCTGCCCCCGTTTCTTTACCCAGTCCATTTTGACTATCCTCTCCAGTTACATACAACCTTCACCCCCTTCCCCTTCCCAAAAAATAAAATCATTTCGATTTTTTAATGAACACCGTTGTCTGTATTGCTGTTTTCGCGGGAATATTTTAAACCGGGGACGCAGACTGTGGCGGGGGGCGGGTTTAGTGTTCTGATGCAAATGATACTTCTAAACTCCCGGAATGACAGGCTCCGCACTGGTGGGCTGGTTATTTCAATGGAGCCTGCCAGCACTCCTGGGGGGGACTGTGTGTATGTGTCGGCTATGTGACTTTCTGGCAGGGGGGGTAGGGTTACAGATCCCCTGCTGCGTGGATCTGTGAGCCAGGATAAGGACCGCTGCATAAGATCTGTAACTGCCCTCCCCCGCCACAAAGTCACAGAGCAACCCCCCCCCCCAAAACATGAAAAACACCTCCCAGACTGACCAGGGTAACCAGTGACTGCACTGTGTATGTGTCCTGATGCTGGACCTGACACCGCCTCTGTACCCTGCTAAAGGTGACTGTCCTGTCCAATTACCAAGCCCCTTCCCCCCCTCCAGACAGACTCTCCCTCAAAAGAACCTGACTGAAACAGTAATGAACAGAAACAAACATTTTATTGCGAACCAGAGATGAAACGTGGGGGGTGAAACTTGGACGGGGGCTTGTGTGAGGTGGGTAGGAAAGGACTTATGAAATTTTGGGGAATGTCAGCCTTCTACTGCTAGAGCAGTCTGCAGGGGTTGATTGAAAGTTTTAACGGCCCTTGCCGCCCCTCCTTCTTTGGACTTTGGGTGAGGGTGGTGTGGGACTTGGTGGCGGGTGAGGGCGGTTACAGATAGACTGCAGCGGGGCTCTGTCCTCCTGCCTCCGGTCTTGCAGAACATCCACAAGGCGCCGGAGCGTGTCCGTTTGCTCCCTCATTAGTCCAAGCAGCTTTTCAGTAGCCTGTTGGTCCTCCTGACGCCACCTCTCCTCCCGTTCCATGACTGCTCGGTGCATTTGTGACAAGTTCTCCCTCCACTGTGTCTGCTGGGCTGCCTGGGCTCGGGAGCAGCCCATTAGTTCTGTGAACATGTCTTCACGCGTCTTCTTCTTCCTCCGCCTAATCTGCGCTAGCCTCTGGGAGTGTGCTGACAGGCTGGGTTGGGAGACAGTCGCAGATGTGTCTGTGTGAATTTTAAAAAGGGAGTGAATTCCTGAGACAGATAAATGAAATTGTATACAAAGAACCTAGTCTTTCTCTGTGAACAAGACCATGCACTGAACCTCTCACATGCGCACTCAGGACAAGGTCGAATTTTCGGCCGTCGCCTTCAGTGCCTGTGGACTTGCGGAGGTCTTGGAGTGTTCAGAGAACTGTGGCTGGAGACCTGAACTTCTGGAGCGGGCAATAATGGTAAGCCGCAGACTTGTGGCTGCTTAAAACTCCAGCAGTAGCACTGGCCTCCTTTCACATTGAAAGCAATGCCAGTCTCTGCTGCCAGCAATCAGGACAGCATCAACTCTGCCCCTGTCCCACCCCCTCGCGGCTGTCCCAGGGAAAGATCCCTGTATGCTGCCCCTCTCCCTCCACCGCGTGGCTGTCAAGCAGTCCCAATACTAACAGTCCCCTCCCTAATTCAAAGCAGGGCGTCATGAGCGACATCACCCTCCTGAGGATCCCGGACACCCAGAGAGAACGCATGCTGCGGGAAAGCATGCAGAAACCGGGGCCGTATGCCGCCATGCTATGTCGGGCCATGATCCCCGAGTACCTGATTGTGGCATGGAGGGGACATGTCTGCTACCACGGAGGGCCCACTAAGATCGCCCTACCCCGGAACCTGATCAACAGGCTTGAGCTCTACCTCCACGAGACCTACGAGGAGTTCTCCTACGAGGATTTCTCGTCGATCCCCGGCCACATTGACCGGATTTTCGCGTAGGTGCACTGAGACTTTGGAGTGGAGCGTCTTGGGCCTGGGAATCATGTAGTAACGGACATTGTGAAATTTTTTTAAAATACTTGGGACTAAATTGAGAAGAGCCTAAGACAGAGAAATCATGCAAAACCCATTTGTTACCTTTGTAAATATTCCTGTTTTGTACCTGATTATTTTTTTACTAGTTTACAGCACTTTTATAAATATACATTGTTAATAGTATAAATATTACCGTTCTGTTTTAAATAAATGTTTACATGTTTACAGCACTTACTGCTTGATCCGTCCCCTGATTCTGTGTCCGGGGTAAGGGATGGGGACGGTTGGTAGGGGATCTCGGTAAGGGTGATGAAGAGCTCCTGGCTGTCGGGGAAATCAGCGGTGCCAGCGCTGTCGACTGCCTCGTCCTCCTCATCTCCTTCTTCATCTTCCCCGTCCGCTGTCATGTCCGACATGATCCCATCCTCGGAGTCCACGGTCAGGGGTGGGGTAGTGGTGGCGGCCGCTCCCAGGATGGAATGCAGTGCCTCGTAGAAACGGGATGTGTGGGGCTGGGATCCGGAGCGTCCGTTAGCCTCTTTGGTTTTTTGGTAGCCTTGTCTCAGCTCCTTGATTTTCACGCGGCACTGCGTTGCATCCCGGCTGTAGCCTCTCTCTGCCATGGCTTTGGAGATCTTCTCGTAGATCTTAGCATTCCTTCTTTTGGAGCGCAGCTCTGAAAGCACGGACTCATCGCCCCACACTGCGATGAGATCCAAGACTTCCCGATCAGTCCATGCTGGGGCCCTCTTTCTATTGGATTGCACGGCCATCTCTGCTGGAGAGCTCTGCATAGTTGCCACTGCTGCTGAGCTCCCCTCGATGTCCAAAGAGGAACTGAGATTCAAACTGCCCTGACAGGAAAATGAAAATGAATTCAAATTTTCCCGGGGGTGTGGCTGGTCAGAGCATCCGAGCTCGGACTGCTGTCCAGAGCGTCAAGAGAGTGGTGCACTGTGGGATAGCTCCCGGAGCTATTACCGTCGATTTCCATCCACACCTAGCCTAATTCGATATGGCCATGTCGAATTTAGCGCTACTCCTCTCGTTGGGGAGGATTACAGAAATCGATTTAAAGAGAGCTTTCTGTCGAACTAAATGGCTTCCTGGTGTGGACGGGTGCAGGGTTAATTCGATATAACGGCGCTAAAGTCGACATAAAAGCCTAGTGTAGACCAGGCCTTAGAGACTAACAAATTTATTTGGGCATAAGCTTTCGTGGGCTAAAACCCACTTCATCAGATGCATGCGTGGAAAATACAGTAGGAAGATATATATATACAGAGTACATGAAAAAATGGGGGTTGCCATACCAACTCTAACGAGACTAATCAATTAAGGTGGGCTATTATCAGCAGAAGAAAAAAAACTTTTGTAGTGATAATCAGGATGGCCCATTTCAAGGTTCTGATGTGGCACTGCCATTGATTTAAATGAGCTTTGGATCAGGCCCTAAGTGAGTCACAAATCCTCTGAACCCCTGTTATTCATTACACAATATCCATTCTGTCTATGAAGGGCCCAAGTGTGCTGTCGTTTGCACTTGTGTACATTTGGGTTTACTGCAGATTTACACTGGTAATTGCAAATAGAATCTGGCCAGAAATTAAGGACAGATTCTCAGGACCCTTGTTCCATTCAGTACATACTGCTGACTCATTCAGGCCCCAGTCCATGAAAACACTTTAGCACAGGCCTAGCTGAGCATGTCAGTAGTCTCACATACGCAAATATATGCTTAAGGCCTTCGCTGGTTCAGGAAGGGCTTTGTTGCACACTGCGTGAGGCAGAGGTCCTGTGAGAAAAATATATATATTTAAGAAATTAAATCTCTTTATTGAGCTGAATACACTATTAATGTTAGAATTTTTTTTTTCCAGGGAGGAGGAAAGTTGTCAAGTGCTTGGCTGGAATCCACCTTTTGCAGACTTTTATTGCTTGTAATATCTGGAAGCTCTTCATAATTAGTCATTTCTAATTATTTTTCTATCTTTCTTTGTTGTATGTTTTTGGGGTTTTCTTATTGTTTTAGAATTTCTAATTCTAAATCTTTGTGTATAATGTTGGTATCACTCTCAAAATAGTTGAAAATTATTTTTTGATCAACAACCACCAGAGGGAGCTTTTACCTTTCTTCACTTTTTCAACTTAGCTAATTATGATGTTCTATTGTGAAACCATTATATTACCATTTATTTATTTTATATACATACACACATACATGTGTGTGTGTGTATATATGTATTTGTATACATTTTTCTTCTCAATCCTCTTTCTACTCTATGCTACGTTTCAGGTAAAGTCTCTGTACAGAGAAGACAGCTAGAACATTCCCAGGTTCCACAAATTCACTTTGCATGTTGCCTATCTTTTAGGATTTGTACTTAATAGATGTTTTGGGTGCTTTTTATTCTGTAAGGTGGTATGAATGTTTTCTCAGAATTGCTTTTTATCACTGATTTCAAAATTACTCTCTTTATGATTTGTTTAGGCTGCTTGTCTGTTGTGTAGAAGCAATATTCCTTTTGTTATTTCTAAACGTATAATACATTATGTAAAGAAAGAATACAGAGTATCCCCGTTTAGATCAATAATTGATCCATGTTCCAAATATCAGTGCTTAGTTTCCACAAATAATCTGCTTTGTTTCTTCCAGGCATAATTATTTTGTCTTGTTACAGCTTACCAAAATAAATTTAAAACAGAATACCTATTTGTTATTTTAAATTGGCAAGACTGTATTATTTTAGTTTTAGTAACTAAACTTTGCATAAGCTTGTATGTGCTATATTTCAATAGATTATTTTATTTCATAAATCTAACTGTCACCTCTTAGTTATGAGAGAAACAAGGTGGGTGAGGTAATATTTTTTGTTGGACCAACTTCGGTTGGTGGAAGAGACAAGCAAACACTTCAAACCTCTCACTTATTTCAGAGTAATGATACCAGATAGCTTGTATGTATATTTTAATGAAACTTCTGTTATGCATTTGTTAATTTTACCCTATGAATTACTATAGTTTATTTGAAACACAATGTTTAACCATTTAAAATATTTGTATATAGTAATAGAAGTGTATGTTAATAATCATATATAATAATAATTAAATGGTAGAGGGGACCAGAGATGCTGACTTTCTGATTTCCTGGGGGATGCTCAACCCACCGCTCCACCCCAGGCCCTGCTCCCACTCCACCCCTTCCCCCAAAGCCCCATCCCTGCCCCGCCTCTTCCCACCCCCACTCTGTCCCCACCCTGCCCCTGCCTCTTCCTGCCCCGTTCTTCTCCCCCCGCCCCCCCCCCTGAGTGCACCACACCCAGGAGCGCCACCAGCTTTTCCGCCGCCCTAGGCAGCGGAAGGTCCCGCCGCCGAAATACCGCCACGGTCGCCACCCCCCAAATCGCAGCGCCCTAGGCGACCGCCTAGGTCGCCTAATGGGTTGCACCAGCCCTGACCACACCCTCGCTCTGCTTCTTTTTGCTCCTGATCCTGCCCCCAGCACCTCCTGCCCTCCACTGAACATCTGATCCTTGGTGGGCGGGAGGAGCTGCTGCTTGGCGAGGCCCTGGAGCACCCATGGAGTCAGCACCTATGGAGGGGACATCAGAAGTGATCGCCTAAGTATCCAAGGAGTAACGTTTATATTCAAGGAGATACCTAATAAAACAAGATATTATTACACTTTTCATTTCTTCATATGACCTATCCCTGATTATGTTCCCAAATGAATTTGTTCAAATGCAAATTTTCCAAAATACTTTAGCAAGTAACAATAGCATTTAGCCCTCAATGTATCAGAGTTTTTGTTTAGGCTACAAGCTACTGTATCAGTTTTTGTTTTCTTCCAAGACAAAATTCTTATGTAATTCGGTTTGCAAAGCAATGTTACCATGCCAGAATGATTTTAACCAACAATTCTGAGAAAGAGGATTAAAATGTCCTGGACAAAGCAGTAACTGTAGTCTTTTCTGAGGAATCTTATTGATTGTGGGGAGCAAAACACTTATCATCGCTCTTGCACTTTTTCTCACAGAATCTGAAAATATATGTGTCATGGTAATAACTATCTAGTATCAGTGAATGAATTATGGGTGACCATAACCTCATTCCTCCATTATTTGTACTTTAACTGTGGTTGTGGTGAAATTCTACACAATTACTATCTTCACTATTATTCACCAGTCATCTTATGGTCTGAATGACCAGGCTGGCTTCATGATTTAAGAGGCTTGCAGACAAAAACAGGGTCCCACGCTGCCTGAATGGAGGGATTCTGAGTTCTCCTACACACACTCTGATCACACTTTTCAGAGTAGCAGCCGTGTTAGTCTGTATCCGCAAAAAGAACAGGAGTACTTGTGGCACCTTAGAGACTAACAAATTTATTTGAGCATAAGCTTTCGTGGGCTACAGCCCACTTCATCGGATGCATAGAATGAAACATATAGTGAGGAGATATATATATACATACAGAGAACATGAAAACTTTTTTCTCCTGCTGACAATAGCTCATCTTAATTAATTAGCCTTTTAGAGTTGGTTGGGCAACTCCCACCTTTTCATGTTCTCTGTATGTATATATATCTCCTCACTATATGTTCCATTCTATGCATCCAATGAAGTGGGCTGTAGCCCACGAAAGCTTATGCTCAAATAAATTTGTTAGTCTCTAAGGTGCCACAAGTACTCCTGTTCTTTTTTCTGATCACACTGTCAGTTGGCGAAAATAGTGAGCTGTGAGTTGAGGGTATGCAGACTCCCCATCCTGCAAAAAAAAGGCTGGAGCCCAAATAGTTCCTTAGCAGGTGCCGTTAAAGCAGATGAAAAACTCCCTCAATATTATGGTTTCTGAGAGTGCTCAGATATTATGGTGATTGCCCAAAGAAAGGGTGTAAAGGGAAAAGAAATGAGGGTCAAGGACAGAGCCCTGGAGTACCCCTGTAGAGAGCAGCAGAGAGGAGGATTTGACAACAGAGTCATTGAAAAAATGGTCAGAGATGAAGAAGGAAAATCAGGAGGATACAATATAGTGAAAGCCCAGTGAGGATAAGAGGTATAAAATAGTTTTGTTACCAATCATTGTACAAATAAATATTTAATTTTATAAGGGCCCAGTCCCACATTTCTTGTGCCCTGAAGAGCCCTTCAGGAAGGTGCACAGATTTTATGGTGGTGGGGACCTCAGAGGGAAGCAAAAGTACCTGGATGGATACATAGATGGAATAGATAAACGGGTCCAAAACCAGCAAGCACACATAATCAGAAAATCTCTTTTCTGTTATCCCCTGGTGTTACAATATATAGTAATTCGACTTTATTTTTCTTACCTTTTTGCAATATATTACAGATTAGTGTGTTAGATTTTGAATCAGCAGTTCACATCAACAGGTGGCAACTCACCTTTTCTTCAAGAAATTACTCCTTTGTAACTCCTAGGCAGTTGGTAAGGAGAAAGAATATTCAGCTCTGACTGTTTTCTCTTCTTCATCCACTGAACCATATTTTGCTCTACCAGATATTGCATGAATTCCATTGTTAAGTCTTGTTATTTGATACTCTTGATAGTCCTAGGAAAACCACCAGTGTTTCCTGTAACAGTCCGTTTAAAACTAAGTAATTAGTTCAAAGTATGTTATTCAGCTTCAAAAAGCAGCATTAGAAATGTTCAGGGAAAAAATCATCTAGATCATTAAAAAGTCATGTACGTTTACACTTGCTACATCAAAATCCCTGATTCTCTCTTTTTATAATTCTTGTCTTCATACCAGATAAAATCATAGATCCTAAAATCTGAATATTTTCAAGAAATCTATTTATATATTGACAAAGTTAAGGTTTTACCTTTACCACTATGTCAAACTCTCCTGAAATGCCAATGTACTTTTGATTAAGCAGGTCTTATTTCAAGTGATGTTCACACTTGTCACATGCACTAATAGGAAGTTACATCCTGGTTTCAGAGTAAAGCTGCCTGTTACACGTAAATGGTTATGAGACACACCTTAAAAGCAAATAAAAATGAATGGAGAGGAAAATTGA
The DNA here is from genome assembly GCF_002925995.2 of Terrapene triunguis. Taxonomy (NCBI): domain Eukaryota; kingdom Metazoa; phylum Chordata; order Testudines; family Emydidae; genus Terrapene; species Terrapene triunguis. The sequence goes on from NW_020664447.1 coordinate 59,219,192, forward strand.
AGGTCATTGCTTGTTCAGAACTGCTCAAATATAGAAGAAACAACCAAAAGTGCCTTTCAAATAGTTTTTTTTAAATACAATAAATGCAGTGTGTAGTAAAATTTAAAAATCCTTGCACTGACCCTTTAGGAATAAATATATAAGATATTTGTATCATTGCCTAGAGCAAGCACTATGTTTAATTATTAATTATTATTATTATTAATAATACTTAATATCTAGATCTTATAGTGCTTTTTATCCATAGATCTCAAAGAGTTTTGCAGAGGAGGGAAGTATCATTATTCTCATTTGACATGGAGGACTGAGAAAGTTTTATGGTCTCTATAAGATACATTGTTGTTTGTTTTTTAAATGTCCCTTTGCCTTCATTTAAGGTGGCTTGTGTGTATGTGTCATCTTTTGGCTGAAATGTGTACTCACTTGATGGAGGTGTCAGCCTGAAATAAAACAGCTGGTCTGAAGATTTACTAAAGAAGGTTAGTTTATTTCTCTGAGACATGGCGCAAAAGACTGGCAATGGATCCCTGTATATAAAAGTCCAGTTCCTGTCAACCTCCTAATTACACTTATATTTCCTTCTGCTTTTACAGAAAGCAAGGGGAGCTGCCAGATGAGGCAAATTTTGAAATCAAGAAATAATTTACTAATGGCAACACTTCCATTGACTTAAATGGAGAAAGATTGAATCTTATGCACTGGCTCTGAAAGAAACACTTGCTAATGCTGAAATTTAGGTTAGAACTCTGCGTTTGGTCCTTTAAAATGATTGTTAAAGAGCTAAATAGATTCAATGGCATTTTGGAGATTTAATTGCTTTGTCATTTGTGTATTAACATCAGAGAACTATTTGGGCACAAGTGTGCTTGGTATATACAGTATTGCTTGGTATTTCTGTGTGTTAAGCCAAAGGTTAGCCCTTTAAGAGGTTTTCTCATAGGGATGATGTAGAAACTTCCTCCTCTCTATCTTCAATCCCAATCCATCATTCCACTGTGATACATCAGCCCGCAAAAGGCAATGATGAGACATAAATCTCTTGGGCAACTGTTACATTTCATTCTGCCATTCATTAGTGTCCAGAGTGACAGCAAACCCAGTCTGTAGATCTGTACACCAAGTGTACTAAAGTGTGAAAAGGTATCTGATCAGGGCTGTTAAAATGAAGGGAAAGCTGTGGTACACCTGGTTCTGGGTTGAAGTGCAGTGGCAAAGTTGCCTTAGTGTGTTTCTGGGTCCAGAAATTATATCAAGAGATGGCCTGTGGTCAGTAAAGAAGTGGGCAAGTGTGCCCCTGAATTATAACCGTAGTACATGGCAGTTCTCTGCAGACGTGTCTGTCTGTGCACATTTTACTCCCATTCTGTTTCCTGAGAGCTACATACCAAGCTTTTGCTAAGGTTTCAGTGTTTCTAAGTTTGTACATAACAATGTTCACATTGCAATGTTATTTTGGCAGGTCCCATACCAACATGGCAGTGGTTCGTTGGGCACCTATTGCATAACAATGGTCTCCTTTTGTCACAAGAGAGTATGGAACTGTATGGAAAATAAGGCATATTGCTATTTAAAAGAGAATACACCCTGTAGTGTTTTGTTCATGGTACTAAATTATACACTGTATTGGCAGCAGATGGTCCGTCTTGGGCACAATTATTATTACAATAGGAGACAGTGTGCCCTATAGTGCCTGGAACAAGGACCACATGGTGTAATGGGATGGCGTTTGCAGGCTCAAAAGGCACTGGGTCCAGTTATGCTTCAATCCAGGCCGCTGGGGTAGAAGCTCCGAGAGCGGCGGTCCCAGCATCGGGACAGGGCCGGTTGAGATGTGAACGGGAGCTTGGGCGCACCACTAGAGGGCGTCCCAACCTCCACTGAGCCCTGGGAAAGGCAGCGCGCTATTCCGCTTGCACCGATCTCCAGCAGGCGTCGGAAGGGGCGGCCTCCCCAACGCGCATGCGTTGTCTCCTCGACCAGCAGTCGAGGCGGCCGCGGAGTAAGCGGCGTCCCTCAACGCGCCTGCGCCCTGCGATTACCCGGGGGGCAACGGCCGTCGCGCGGAGATGGAGTCCGCGGTGGAGGAGTTGATGCCCCGGCTCCTGCCTGTGGGGGACTGTGACCTCGCGGAGGATTTCGACCCCACCATGCCCCCGCGGACGCCCTCGGAGTATTTAAAGCGGGTCCAGTAAGTGGGGGAGGGGTTGGTTGGAGGCTGGGCCTTCTCTGGCCCCGTGGGGGAGCCGAGCTGGGGGCTGGGCCGGGCCTCGCTTCCCCTTGGTGAGGTGCAGGGGCTGCTGGGTCGCCTCTCCCGAGCACGCCCGGCCTGGGAGTCCGTTGGGCGCCTCCCCTCTGTGAAGGGGCCGGGGGCGCAGGGAGTTGTGCCCTGACCCGTGTCGCTCTCGCGCGCCGAGCGAGCTGCGGCGCTGGCTCCAGCCCACCTTGGTCCCAGCGCGCAGCCTGTGTGGGGGCCGCCCCACCCCCTACATTGCATTGTCAACCTGGGTCTCCCCGCCTGCCGACTCCCGCCTGTGGGTCCGCACTGCATCCTGAACCTGGGTTTGCATTTGCTGGACCTGGGTGCAGCCTCAGACCAGATCTCTGGGGATCCAGGCTTGAGCTGTATCCCCGCTGCAAAATGACAGGGCTTGGACCTGAATCACAGCAGTACTCAGGCTCAGACCAGTGGGTCTTAGACCCTGGGTCCTGTGAGTCACTAATCTCACCCCTGAATCTGAGCCCAGGTTTACAGTGTAGTGTAGAATCATAGGACTGGAAGGGACCTCAAGAGATCATCAAGTGAAGTCCAGTCTTCTGCACTCATGTCAGGACTATATTATCTAAACCAGGGGTGGGGAAATTGTATGCAGGGTCATGAATGTAGGGCTGGGGCAGGGGATTGGAGTGGGGGAGGGGGTGTGGGGTGCAGGAGGGGGCGCAGGGCAGGTGTGGGGTGCAGGAGGGGGTGCAGGGCAGGGGGTTGGGGTGTAGGAGGGGCCTCAGGGCAGAGGGTTGGGGTGCAGGAGGGGTTCATGGTGCAGGTTCCAGTCCAGCGCTGCTTACCTCAAGTGGCTCCGGTTGGCAGCAGCGTGCAGCGGGACTAAGGCAGGCCCCCTGCCTGCCATGGCCCTGCACCGCTCCTGGAAGTGGCCAGCATGTCCGGCAGTGGCTCGGTGGGGTGGGGCAGGCGGCTCTGCTGTGCTCTGCCCTCACCTGTGGGTACCACCCCCGAAGTTCCCATTGGCTATGGTTCCCCATTCCTAGCCAATGGGAGCTGCAGGGGGCGGTGCCTGCAGGCGAGGGCCATGCACGGAGCCATCTGCCCCCTTCCCCCCCCCCAAGTCCCCCCCACATGGGGCCACAGGGACATGGTGCTGGCCACTTCCAGGAGCGTTGCAGGGCCAGGGCAGGCAGGGAGCCTGCCTTAGTCCTGCTGCACCACGGAGCTGGCAATCCCGTGGGCTGGATTGAAAGCCCTAGGCCGGATCCAGCCCGCAGGCGGTAGTTTGCCCTCCCCTGATCTAGACCATTCCTGACAAGTGTTTGTCTAACCTGCTCTTAAAAATCTCCAGTGATGAGATTCCACAGTCTCTCTAGGCATACCCTTAAGAAATAAGTGTTGTTCAGGCACTACACTGGGAATTAAGAGATCCCGGTCCTGTCCCAGACTCTATGCCTAATCCATTTACCAAACCCTTTAGCTGTCTTGTCTCTTAGGTCCTGGTCCAGCAATGTGTAAGTGCAAAGACAAACTGCCCTGTTTATGCTCTACATGTTGCAGGATCGAGGCCTTCAACTATAAACTCTCTGGAACATGAACTATCTCTTCTGTGTTTGGACAGCACCCATCACAAAAGTGCTGTGAATTCATTTGATTCCTCTAGGTGCTACTGTAATACAAGTAATTACAAAGTTTGATGTCTGAATAATACTGTAGTTAATTTAACTTTGTAAATCTTACAAGGTAACATCAGTGTTCAAGGTGCAAATGTTATTTAGCGATATTACTTACTGAGAATTTAAATTAATACCAATATTCATAACAAGATTATTTTTAACAATACTAAAAATTTAAGCCTAAAATTACCCGACTCTAGGTTGTTCAGGTTTTGATATTCATAAGTTTCTCGTTTCAGACAGCAACCATATTCTTGAAAACTTTCTAAAATTCCACTGCACTCTCTGATCCATCATCACATGTTTTTGACAGGCAGATTATGGCATAATCAAATAATAGGAGAAAGTTCTTAGTCTTGACTGTAGTCTGTTTTGCACAGAAGGAATACGATGGTATTTTACTAGCTACAGTTGCTAATAGCTTTGACCTTCACTGATATTTATGATTGAAAGCTGTCTTGTGGCTAAAGCACAGAACTAGAAATCAGAAGTCCTGGATTCTGTTCCTGGCAGTGCCACGGACTGGCTCACATGAGGGCACTTATCTACCATTCATAGCGTACATTGTAAACTCATAAATCTTTTTAAAACTCTCAACCCATACCCTTCCATAAGAAATATTTTTCTTTAACTTTTTTTTCTGTAATAGATACAAAACACTTGCACAATTCTTAAGTTATGAATTAGTATTTGATCAGGTACCTCCTCATGCAAACCCAAACCTGTGACAGTTTCTGGTTCTAAGGGACATAGCTGAGGGATTTCAAATATAGCCTTTTATTTCTGTTTGAAGGATTGAAGCAGCACGATGCCCAGATGTTGTTGTGGCACAGATAGACCCTAGAAAGTTGAGAAAGAAGCAGACAGTGAATATTTCAGTAAGTATTGTATATATATTTATGTATATATTTAAAAAATATTTTTTTAGAAAAACAGAGTAGACAGTTAAATGAGAAGAAAAGCTTTTGATTTCATATTAAAATGTTTGTCTATTAAAATTTTTGGATGCATGGTGTAAGCATCAAACATGTTGTAGAGTAACTGAATTTTAAAGTAATCTGCAGAAGTAAATGGAATCTAGTCTTGCAGATCCAGATTGTGAATTACTGAATAACTGAAGTCTCATTAAAACTCAACTGATCTAACTTATAACATACAAGACAATATTTTGTGTGACTCTTCAGCAAAAATAATTGATCATATTTTCTCACTGCAGATACAACTAAAATAATTTTGTATTTAAAGGTTTATAAAACGTTGTCATAAAACTTTTCTACAGTTGAAAGATATGAGGATATCAATGCAGAGTATGTTCTTAGTCTTTTCCTGTTGCTAGTTTAAGATATATTTTTTTTTTTTTTGTAAATCACCCTAGTCCATCTGTTGTGGTCAGCCAAACAGGATTATTCTCTACTGTATGTGTCCTAGGGCTTTGCCCTGGCCCCTTCAAAATGGTTCAAATAATGGAGCTTCTACAATTTCTCTTCTGGAAACTCTGTTCTGATATTTCACATCATAAATTTTCATTTGCTCAATTTTACTTCATGATTCCAAGTTGAACAACTTGGGACACTTTCCTTTTACTTCCCCTCCCTCAAATTTTCTCTCCTTTCTTGATGGAGTTGTTTTCAAATACATATAGAAAAATATTGTATTCTCTTCTTATGATAAGCCTTAAAACTGATTACCTCCCAATGGAGTTACTAATCTTTCAGTTAACCTTGATGATAGGAGTTAAATCAGGCCCTTAGAATTATAGTATTTTGTTTTACTTTCTAGAGGGGACACCATCTATTTAATATTCTAACATAAATGATTTTTAAAATCTAATATTACTAAACTATTTAGATGCTTATATAGCCTTACTCACCTTATTATTTGAGCACCTCACAATCATTAATAGATTTTATCTTCGTAACACCCCAGTGAGATTATATCCCCATTTTGTAGATGGGAAACTGAAGCAGATCAGACTACAATCTTTAAGAGATGGTAGAGGAGAAAGTTGTTGTTTTTAGTTTTGAGAGGTTTCCCTTTTGTTTCTGTTGATCACACAACAGGAGAGAGAAATGTTTTTGTTTAATGGCATGTCTACACTACAAACTTACGTTGACTCAAGTTACGCTGGCGTACAGCCGCCAAAATTAGTACACCTCTACCCCGATATAATGCGACCTGATATAACATGAATTCGAATATAACGCGGTAAAGCAGCACTCCGGGGGGGGGGGGTCTGCGCACTCCGGTGGATCAAAGCAAGTTCGATATAACGCGGTTTCACCTATAACACGGTAAGATTTTTTGGCTCCCGAGGACAGCGTTATATCAGGGTAGAGGTGTATGTCGTTTGTGTGCCTGCATACGTGGCTCCTTGGTTCGGCGGTGTACATACTCATCAGGAGTGCTTGAATCAATGCAGAGTGCTGTGCTGCATGCGTAGGTATCCCACTGTGCAACTCACCACTCTCGTGTTCACTGTCTTGGGAGGCTTTGGCAGTGCATGATGGAGCTGAAACAAGTCATGCAGGGGTAGCTGGGAGCATGGGGTCAACTTCCCAGCTTGCTACTGTCTCCATCCCATAATGTTATATGTATCCATAACTTTTGCACCTCTTTTTCAAAATCCCACAAACCCACACAGCCCTCCTCGCTGTCTGCCATCTCTGACAGAACCATGGAGCCTGCGCAGCTCTGCACTATTGTTATGAACGTTGCAAGCACAGGGCGCACAATCCTGGAGTATTTGCAGAGCCTCAGGAAGAACCGAATGAGTGGGGACCATGGCAATTCCTTGGAGGACAGATTGCTGTGGAACATAGCAAAAGCCAATTCAAGATTGTTGGTGGCGTTCACAGAGCAGCTCCAGATGGTGGATTGCCACTTCTGGGTCCAAGAAACAAGCACTGATCTGGTGGGGTTGCATCATATTGCAAGTTTGGGGTGACAAGCAGTGGTTGCATAACTTTCAGATCCACAAGGCCCCATTCCTGGATTTGTGCACTGAACTCACCCCAGCCCTTCAGTGCAGGGACACCAAAATGAGAGCAGCACTGACAGGGAGAAGTGAGTGGTGATCGCACTGTGGAAACTTGCAACACCAGATTGCTACCAGTCAGTCTGGAATCAGTTTCGATTTGGGAAATCCACCGCTGGGACCGTTATCATGCAAGCATGCAGAGCCATTCATCGCCTTCTGCTAAGAGGACTGTGACTCCTGGCAATGTGCAGGACATAGTGGATGGATTTGCAGCAATGGGATTCCCACCTGTGATGGTGTGCTAGATGGCATACATATCCCTATTTTGGCACCAGACCTCCTTGCCACTGAGAATATCTACCGAAAGGGCTACTCTTCTATGGTTATGCAAGCATTGGTGGATCACCAGGGGCGCTTCACCAACATCAGTTGGTCAGGGAAGGTGCATGACGCTCGCATCTTTAAGAGCACAGGACTGTTCAGGAAGCTACAAACAGGGACTTTCTTTCCCGACTGGTCGATTACCATTAGGAATGTTGAAATGCCAATAGTGATCCTGGGTGACCCAATCTTCCTTTTACTCCCCGACTCATGAAGCCGTACGCTGGCCACGTCGACAGCAGCAAGGAATGATTCAGCTACTGGCTCAGCAGGTGCTAAATGACGGTTGAATGTGCGTTTGGTCATTTGAAGGGTCGCTGGCGTTGTTTACTCACAAGATTGGACCTCAGTGAGAAAAATATCCCAATGGTTATAACTCTTTGCTGTGTCCTGCATAATATATGTGAAGCAAAGGGGTAAAGTTTCCACGAGGGTGGAGGTGGAGCAGCTGTCTGCTGAATTTGAACAGCCAGATACAAGGGGTATTAGAAGAGCTCAACATGGAGGTATACAGCTCAGGGAGACTTTCAGAGACCAGTTTAACAGCGAGCCAGAGTAGTGTGTGGTGTTGGCCAGGTCCTGCTCTTTTGTAGCCTGGTAGCAATTTTGTGGCAATTACGTGTAGGAATATAACATTGTCATTTCACCTGTTAATTTTGTTTGTGAATGAGCCTATGATTTGTGTGTCGTGCAGTAACGGGTAATTGGTTGCTTTCAGAACTGCTGAGCACTTGGCAGCATATGTTGTGAACTAATAAAGATGAATTATTTTCCAAATAATATAATTTTATTCTGTAACAAAATTAGTTAAAAAAAAAACCTTGTGCAATTTTAAAACAAATACATTCTTAAGTTCTGTTCTCTTAATTTATTATGAAGGGGGGAAAATGTTGATGTCCATTTCAGCTACACACACACCTACCATGGCTTTTACAAGTCAGCGTATGAGAAGCTGTGATTGTCTTTAATGTCCCTTGGGGTGGAGTGGTAGGGGAATGTTGCCATATGGAATGTTATGTGGAATATAGGGGTGTTCCTGATACTGAGTTCTCAATGGATGGTAGAGGGAGGCGAGCCTGGGATTGTTGAACCTGCAGGTCCACCAGAGCCTGCAACATCTGTTTGCGCTGCCTGAAAATCCCTATTATGTCCTAATGCATCTCTCTCTCTCTCCTTTTTCCTGCTGGAACTCCTGGGCCTTTCCCCTCTCCACTCTTTACTTCTCCAGGCTGTCCATAGTGTTCATCCTTCATGCCTTGTGCTCACGATACAATGCAGCACTGGCTTGCAGGATCCCATTGAACATGTCATCCCAAGTCCTCTTTCTCCTCCTTTTCTGGTTCAGGTGTTCTGCAGGTGTGCAGGGGGAGATCCTGAAGGCTGTAATGGCAGCTGTTTTAAGACAAAACACACAGGGGTAACATTGTCAGCATATTCACTACAGAAAGTGGACCTTAAGATGCTGAACTCACTCTCCTTGCTCTCCTAAAGTTTTAAGCACTACATTCTCACTTCTGCTTGGGATTGCTTGTAGACAGTGTAAGTCACAGCACCAGCCATGGTGAGGGTGGCCCACCAGGGATTGGGGTGATTTTTAGCTGATATCTCACTCCTGAGGGTAACAAAGGCAGAGAAAGGACAGCTGCTGCTGGTGTCTTGAAGCTGCCTGGGCCTTTATGATGCTAGCCTGTGTATTGCAGTGGTGCCTGCTGAAGTTATTGCTGAGTGTTATGGAATGGTGTCCTATGGCGAAGGAATAAGGCAGCCCTCCCTAGAAACTTTTGGCAGAGGATTGCAGAGTACCTCCATGAAAATTTCATGCAGATCTCTCAGGAGGATTCAAGGGACCTCCCTGTGTACAAACATAAACTGCTCCACATGATCATATTCTCCACATCTCCTCCCCTCCGCTCCACCTTCCCCCCTGCTAACTCTAGAGGGGAATGAAAAACAGATAGCAACTCTACATCTCTTGGTTGTACCACTAGCTCTTCTATCATGAGTAAATTAATGAAAAGTCCAAAGATGTGTCCTGCTACTTTGGGAGTGCCATCCCTGTAATTGAAAATTTATCTACACACTTACCCAGGATTGGCTGGACTGCAGTGGAGTCAGAAACAGGTCCTAGCTCGATGTGCAGCTGGATCCCTGGTTTCCTGTCCCATACTCCTCCTCTTCTTCATCCACCACCACCAACTCTTCTTCCTCCGTGCTGTTCACACCGAGGGGTTGTGACTCTGGGTTCTCAGAGGTTGTAAAAGGGACAGGTCTGTGGCTTGGCACTGGATCAATCGTTGGTCTCCCTGGCATTCTGGTATGCCTGCCACAGCTCCTTGGCTTTCATGCGGCACTGCTGCTGGTCCCTTCTCTTGCATCCCCTGAGCAATGTGCTGGTAGATATTGATGTTTCTACAGCTGGTTTGAAACTGTGCCTGCACATCCTCTTCTCCATACAGGCCCAGGAGATCCAATATCTCCTGTCTACTCCAGGCAGGAGTGCATCTGGAGTATGTAGCCAGCATGGTCAGCTGGGCAATTGCACTCAACAATGGAAAGCTGCTAGGTGTGCACATCATGCCAGGCAATCAGGAAACGGAATTTCAAAATTTGCAAGGCTTTAAATGGGAGTAGGGGGTTCCGGGTTATGCGACCCCTGGGCAGTAAAGTTCACAATGGTGACCAGAGTGGTCAGTGTGGGGCATTATAGGACAGCTGCTGGAGGACAGTTAGGATTGCTATAAGTAATGCTGTGTCTGTACTCGCACTGTGTTGACCTAAGTACATGGACTGTGGTTCTGCACCGCTTGGGGAGATGGTATTACTGTGTCAGCATAATGGGGTGTTTACATCGGTGGGAGACGAATTTAAGCATAGACATATGCACAAACTTGGTCAACATAAGCTGCTTTGCGTGGACCTAACTTTGTAGTGTAGACCAAACCTAAGGGTTTGTAAAATTAAATTGGGATGTAGTCAAGCAAAATGTGGTACTTAAAAAAATTGAATTAAAATAGTTTCAACATACATTTCAGTTCAGATTAACTTTTCTTTAACTTGTATCTAGTGGAAATAATAGTGGAATTTCTTGCTTGTGTGTCTCTTCCAGTGAATCATTCAGAGCTTGTTTAATGTAATAAAATAGGGAGTTGGCTCAATACTGAACTGTAAAAGTAGTGGATTAGTGTGAGTTTTGGGGTTCACTTTTAATCCAGAGATACATCCTATATTCTTGCTAAATGTTCAGCATCCCACCTGCAAGAAGTCATTACAGAGGTTTTTCATTATCCCTCCCTCTAAAAGGCACTTAACTACACGCATTTAAAAATTTTCATCTCCGCCTCCTAGATTTTTATTACAAATTCATGGGGTTTTATTTGGAGATCTGGAACGGTAATTCTTCTGTTTCTGCACTGATGCCTTATATGGCTGGCGGATGCCCATTCTTAATTGAAGTGATAGATCTGTTTAGGGCCCTAAAACAATGTATTTTTGTAGATCAGTCTTTTATTCTATGCAAATCAGGCTATCCACTTGCTTGTGATATGAAGTAAGACAGTCAATATATCTGATTGAGATTTCTGTAAAATTTGCATTTGTGCAAAATAAGCTATTTAAAGCTACAATCAGAAAAAGAAAAATAATGACCATTCTATTTTAGAGAATTTCCTCTATCATTATGAGTAAACAATACTTAATAGTAAGAGAATGGGGTACATCTGGCATTTGGATATCTTCAGCATATCACTAGTTAAAACATGACATTTGTTTTGTCAAATGTGAGAATTGGGTCTGGTTTTGTTTTCTTTCTCAAAGTAGAATTTTCTCTTGTCTTGTCTTTCTAGTTTCACATGTACTTTAAGTGGAAATTCTTAGTTTTAGACTTGATTAGTTTAGGGGTCTGTTCGTTGATTATTTGTTATAAAAAGATCCTACCTATGCTTTCTTAGCTTACAGGATGCCATCCTGCCCCTGAGGGATATTCTCCAACTCTCAAATGGCAGCAGCAGCAAGTGTCTCATTTTTCAGCAGTTCGTCAGGTAAAGAACAGAGTGTTCACAAACTAGTGCAGTTTGGATATGATGGCATCTAATGTGGTGGTGTTGGTTTTTTGGGGTGGAAGAGTGGACTTTACTGTATTCTGGGGAAAGATATAGGATGTAACATTTTATGGTAGAAAATAATAAAGTAGATGACTGCTCTGTCTTTGGAAAACTTGTTCGTTTGTTTTGGGTTTTTTGGTAAACCTAATTTATCATGACACTCCAGCACCAAAGAGGCTCTTGGAGAAAACAGGCAATCATACATTTAGCTGGCTGAGAACAAAGTCTTGTAAATGATGATATCTGTGTATTTATAGGGTCTCTGTCAAGTAGTTGAGGGCAAAGCTTAGGGGTTTTTTGTAGCTAACAATACTACATTTTGTCATTTTTTTAGGAATGTTTTAATGAACTACTAAGATCAAAATAAAAACGTTTGGGTCCCAGTCCAGTAATTGGGCTCATGGACAGTACCTTACACCCATACAAGAACCCATTGACTTCAGTAGGATTCCATCTAGGTAGAAAGGTCCATCTGCACAGATCTGATGGTCATATCTTACATTTTCCATACAGTGCTTGCAAGTTGACCCATTGTATGAGAACTAGAAAGGGAAACTGAATAGCCTTTTTTTCCCCCCACAATCCAAGCTGAGTAAAATTCAAAAGGTAAACAAATAGTAAACTAGACTTTTATCACGAAGTTTCAATACTCTAAGATCTTAAGTGACTTAAAACATATAGCATTTCTATTGCAGCATGTTAAATGCTGACCTCTTTTACCTCTAACAGAATTAGCATGGAGGGGAAGGAAAAGAATTGGTGTTAGTATCCATGTAAACATGCAAGAATAGTAGTGAAGAAGAATCAGAAGGCTAGACCTCTATGCTAGCATTATGTTTGTATAAAATCTGTCATGTCTTCTGATTTTTAGCAGAGTTCTGGTCTCATGGTGCCTGCTTAAAAAACAAAACAAAACAAAAAAAACCTTTGCTGCAATAACAATCACTGGTTGGAAAACATACCTTGAATTCCAAAGGTTTAAACTTCAATCTCCAGAATACTGTCAAAGCAGGCCATTTTAGTTTTGGACAAACTTTATACATCTACTTTCAAAGAGGTATTTTGATGCTATGAAGGTCCTTGACTCATACTGGACTGAGAATCTAAATACATCTAACCTCTTACTCACGGTTGTTTTCTTGCTATACCTAGTGTTTGTGTTCTCTTCTGCCAGGTTTTGGTTCTCTTCAGCCAGTGTTCCCCTCATTTAGGATACTGCAGTACTTGTTGAGGCTTATTTCTAGGGCAAGATTATCAAACACATGATAACTCTGCCAGATCCAGAAGAAGGAGAAAGTTGGCTTATGAAGGTGAAAGCTCCCCATTTAAAATCTCAAAACAGAAGCAAGGGCAGTCTTTCAAGAACTGAAAACCCTTTTTCTTAAGATTGCTACCTTAAGATGGTTTACCTTAAGTAAACGTTTTAAAGGATTAATAGTGTTAAAATTATGGTTCTAGAGATGTCAAAGCTATATAAATGAAGGAGTATTTAAAGTAAAATTTTGAGTAGACTAACCAAGCAACAAATTTTATTCATATTTCATCTCTCTCTACAGGTTATAAAATAGTAAATTGGAGCTTACAACTTGCAATACATTGTTATATTAAAAGAAATACATGAATAATTTGATCAATTATTTACCATATTTTTACAGCAACATGCAATCTACTTTTTCTAAAAGAAAAATAACCATTATAATGGTATTGAATTGTTTTTTTTATGGTTATGGAGGCCCAATTAAAGCAATTTGGAGATGGAAAGCTACTTTGACTAGAATAAAATCATTATATTATAAACCATAATCAGGCTTAATTATTTTAATCCTACAGAGTGTGAATAAACACAGAAGTCATTGGAAGGCACAACATTTGGACAGCAATGTTACAATGGTGAGTGAATTTTATAACAAATTTTGTGAACATCTTTACTGCTAAATTGTTTTATGCTGATAATGGTGGTGCTTTAGTAATTGTGTTTAACTGCAAATCAGGATTACCAGAGTTATAAATTGTTTGAAAATATATAACTTATGTAATGAAAATACTGAATCATAATATCATATGAAAAGTAGCCCACTCTTATTTACCTTTTTCAGCCAAAATCTGAGGATGAAGAAGGCTGGAAACTGTTTTGTCTGGGTGAAAAGTTATATTCGGAAGCAGCTATTGCAGTGTCTGGTAATGAAAACCTAGGAATTGATTACATTAAGGTAGGTATCACTTTCAATAAGAGTACTCAAGCTCCTTCTTAGTTCTTGGCTGTTATGTCTCATTAGCAGCTTCCAGAAACTGTACTGATGTGTTGGGCTCAGTGCAGATCCAATCTGAATCCAAAACAGGCTCTGTAATGAACATGCTGCACACCTCCCTGCTATGTTAAGTGGAAACTTGGTGAAGCAGAGAATCTGATTTTATATTTCCATCTGAAAATTATGTATCTACTACTATAAGTTACTCTTAGGATTACTATTAACTGAAACATGTTAGAGACAATGTTTTATTCTGTGTGTTTAACAGCATTTTCTGCATAGTCTCCATTTTTTGTTGGTGGTCAGTTGCAGTTTGTCTCCTGTGCAGACCACTCTCCGGGGAACTCTTATATGTTATTCCCTAAGCCTCTTAAGAGTGTGCTTACTAGTAGTGATAGCAGCAAAGCTGAAGCCACGGAGGCATCAGGCATGGGTGTGTACACAGAGGAAGGAGTTCGGGTGAGCATGTCTGTATACAGAGAGGTAGGTGTAGAGGTGTGCTCAGGCATGTTTGTTGTTGCTCTTGGACATGCCCAAAAGGCCCTTAGTAAACATCAGAGAGCCAGAAAACACTTATAAAAATTCAGGACCTATTTAAAGAGTCTATGACTCAAACAATAACTTTTAAAAAAAAAATTGCAATTTAAAGAAATTCAAGTTGTCCTTTTAAAATCTGTTGCCTCTCCCAGTATTTGGTAACATTTAGATGAATAGCTATTTTTTACTGCTTATGTTTGCTTTGTTTACTCCTGGGGAATTCTGTGCCACTGCACAATGCAAAATTTGCACAGAAGTTAATGTTCTGCGCAGAATTTCCTTTTCGCCCCACAGAAACGGGCTACAGAGCTGCTGGCTGCCATTACGGGGCACTGGACGTGGCAGAACCCAGCTCACAAATTGAAGACACTGCTGGAGGGGCCGGGGGAGGAGCTGGAGGGTTTCCTACAGCTGCATTTCCCAGCACGTCCTGAAGGAAGGAGATGGCGTGCAGGAAACTCCACACAAGCCCAGGACCCAGCATCGTGCTGTTTCTCTCTCTGGATCCCTGGGCTCTGGAAGAGTAGGGGTGCATGCAAGTGACTTGGTTGGGGGGTGCCCCGTGGCTGGGCTCTGAGGTAGGGGGGTGTCCTGCAGCTGGGCTCGGGGAAGGGGTTATGGGTATCTGGCCCCCCAGCTGGGCTCTGGGGAGTAGGGGGCAGAGAAACAGGAACTGGGTTGTCATAGGGGTTTCTTTAACTCTCTGCTCCTGGGAAAAAAATTTTGTCTGTTTTGTTACAGACATAGTTACTGACAGATATTTTGAAATAATTCAAAAATAATGGAAACTGGTGTGATTATGTAGTGTTGTTTTGACAAAATATGCAGAATTGTATAATGTTGTGCACAGAATCTTTTATTTTTGGGTGCAGAATTCCCCCAGGAGTATTTTTTGCTCTTCCTATTATTAATTGTAACTGGTATTTTCGAAATTAGTACTTAGTATGCTTTGAAAACCCATTACAATGAAAAATATGAAGTGGATTTATGTCCTCGTGTTCAAACTCGGTTCTAATTTAAATCTTAAAATACAAGGGTATTTGTTGGGAAGTTTACTTTATATATTACAGTTCCACCATGATTTTTCTTTTCAGATCGGTTTTCCCCCTTTTTTAAGTATTGTTAGCAGAATGAATCAGGTAAGTCTATGTTTCTACTTATGAGAATAAAATATTTCTCACCAAAAATGTTTACTTTTTCTATAGTTTTCCTATTAATTCCATGGCTATCCCATCTGAGTGTCACTGTATTAAAGGAAACAATAATTTATACCATAAAACTTGTTTGAGGCATTACTGCAACCTGCCACTAGAGTCTTACTTGGTAAAACTAACACATCAAATCTCTACCCTTTCCTCATTGATACTTCGTGTTTAAATAGAAATATTTTTTTGTTCGCATGAACTACTTTTTATTATTGTTGCTGGTACTGAAGACACATTCTCAAATTGTGGCTTAAATAATAATAAAAAAAAACCCACCAAAACAATCCACTCCATTGCATATGCTTCTCCTCCTGAAGACAGGATGAGAGAACAAACACAACAGATGTGATGTTTAGTCACATTGCTTACTGCACCACTGCTACTACTACTTCAACACTTAACCAAAAGGGTTGGCTGTAGCGATTGTTCACCATTTGGTCCATTCCTGTGTGGCTGCAAGGGCTTGATGGGCAAAAAGTTCGACGTCAGAACAGACTTCATGAACCCATGTAATAGGGTGTCTGCCTGTAGGCCGCCTCCACGCCTCCGTTGATGGAATTTTATCCCGGATGTTACAAGCCACCCGGAGAACAGCATGTGGAATGTCTTGTGGAATTCTGAACAGTCATGGAATCCCCTAATACTAATACTACTACCCCTCATACTATTATGTCCCCTGTTAGTCATCTCTAAACAGTCTGAATTTTTTCAGTGTCTGACATGAAAGTCTTTCTATACCTCTGATTTTAGTTTTAAGTATTGTGGTCCACTTTGGGCATCATTTCCTCCTCTTACTATATATTCACAGTCCTTTCCAATATCAGCAACATCTGTCCTGAAATTTCCTTTCTCCTTTATATCAAGTTTCAGACTGAAATAAATGCCTGTCTAGATGCACCATAGAGAGTGAAATGATACTTGTTTATGTAACCCTTCTGCCCATCTAAGTTGGCAGCAACAAGGGCCGGGTTCTGTATCTAGGGGTTCCGTTTCAATAATACAATGCAAAACCGGCTCGAGCCCCCACCCAGTGACCTGGGACAATTACATACCACCCCCCTGGGTACCTCTAAGAGGCAATACTTCCCCTCTCGCAAGCACGGAGTCTGAGTGTAGCAGAAAATGTTTAATAACATGAGGTAAACGACATCAGCATAAAATTGGGAAAAACACCACAAACAGGATTCATAACACAAACCATGAGCAAAACCCACCCCAGCAAATTGGGCTGTGTCCTTTCCCTTTGGTTCTTGAATCCAGCAACCCAAAAATCACCCAGAGTCCCCAAAGTCCAACACCCCCAAAGTCTCTTGGGTCCAACAACCCCCAAAGTCTCTGTCCCTGGTCAGTGCAGCCCCAGAGTAAAAAAGGGGGGGGCACGCAGGGTGTTAAGGGGCACCTTACGTGATCCAAGGCTGGCCAGCCGTCTGTTTCTCCGTGGGGGTTCCGCCGCAGCCTTTACCACGAGCCAGTCCACTTTCTGCCGTCCCACGAACTGCTCCGCTCTACAAGCTGCTCCGCTCCGCTCCGCTCACCGACCTGTGAGCCGTTCCAGCCGTCCCCGCAAACAGCTCCGCTCGCCGTTCCTTGGGCCACTCCAACCGGCCCCGCAAGGCTCCACGCTGCTCACTGCTCCTCCAGTCGTCCCCACAAATTGCTCCGCCAGCTGCTGAGTAATATAGCTTCAGGCTCCCCCACTAGTTAACACAGCACTCAGTGATCTCAGCTCTTAATAACATCAGCTCTTTTGTGATTTCAGCTCTTAGTGATTTCAGCTCATAGTATAGTAGGGGAGCCCCAGTGCTGGTGCACCATTGGCCCAAAGTGAATTCAGCTCAGCAGCCTGTAACTAGACTCCTAAGGGAATCAAAGTTAGCTCTGACATTCAACAGTGGAGAGAGGAGGCGGTGCAATTGGTGCTTCAAACCCTCAGAGGGGGCCCATACCATCAGGTACAAATACCTGTCCCCATCCTCTCTCAATTCACTGGGTTTTGTAACCCATGCCCCTTGACAAGCAAATGCTACTTAGGTAATGGTGAAGGATTCACTCAGTCCTTCTGTCATACAACAGTTCCACTGGCCTTGATTCACAGAATCAGGGTAACAAAACTTTATTCTTCCTGCCCCAATAACAGAGAAACTGGGGATCCCACACCAGCCAAAGTAACCACTTTCGGTTGCTGTGGGCTCATGCTATGCGTGTGGGTGGGCCTATGCAAACAAGATCCGCCCCTGGAGTTCTTTTCCACACTCGCCATAATTCACCACCAGATGTCAGGGTAGAGCTCATCCTGACTCTGCTTACATCTATATCCAATGAAAAGTGAAGTCATGCTTCTGTTTGCTTTTGATATAGTTCTTTATAAACTATAATCATCAAAAATTGGTGCAATGACTGTTATACGTAGTCATGCTTCCTTTTCAGGTGTTTTTTTCTTTTTTCCTCTTTTAAAAGGCAACAGTAACTAGCGTCCTGGAATATCTGATAAACTGGTTTGGAGAGAAAGAGTTTACTCCAGAACTGGTAATTTTTAATTTATTCTATCTACCTATAAACTAACTCAGTGAAGAGTTGTATATTTAAAATAAATATCAAGAAACTCAAATTTATTTTCATAACAATAGTAACTTGTCTCCCTTGCCTGTAGGTATGCCCTAGAGAGCACACACTTCGTATTAAAACAAACTTTGAAACTTTTTTCCCTAGCTCCTCTCTTATGACAATATTTATTAATGCATGTGTGTTCTTGGACCAGATATTGGTCACCACTAGCATTCAGTACAATGGCAATGGATAGCAATGTATGGGACCTTGGTGTGTTACCAATTAATTATGGTAAAAATTGATCTGGAAAATACCAAGCTGTACTTCTGTTTAAATCCACTTAGGGCAGATGGTTTTATGCTTTGTTGGCATGTCTTGAAAAGCCTTTGTTGCCTGAAGCCCACTCCCTAATTCGGCAGTTGGCAAGACGATGCTCTGAAGTCAGAGTACTAGAGGTAAGTAACAATTTAATAGGGGAAAATTCTTACAATTCAGAATAGTGTGGGGAATGATTTGACAGTATTGTTGAGAAATAAAATTCTTAGTTTGCATTTATCCAAGTTATTTGATTTAATAGTATATAGATAGTAGACTCAAGTGAATAAAAAAGCAAAGTATTGAGAATGAACTACTGGATTTTTATGGGAACCCAACAAATTGCATAAGAATGGCAGTCCTTTTCTGCAGTCAAGTAATATTAGACATATGACCTAAGACTTCATATTCCTTTGTTGCAGGAGAACAAGAATGAAGAGAAAGTGTCTGCTCTGAATTTGCTAATCTGTTTAGTTAGCAGGTATTGCAAGCTTCATTTTTATAAGTAGAATTTAGAGTAATTTATGTACACAGCAAGCACAGATAGCTTAGCTATATGATTAGCTTTTAAGGAATATAGGCTGCAACGGTTTTTGGAAAGACTTTATATTCGGTGGTACACATTTGCTTAGTTAAAATGACTTACTTTTAAAACCAGGAGAAAACGAAGCATATACTAATTTCCTCAAGGAGAGGTGAAGTAAAATTTTAAAAAAAACAGCTCATCTGAAGCATGTGATCAACGATGAACCTTTGAACAAATCTAAAATTACTTATATGAAGCCAGAAACATTTTGGGAATAAAAACTAGCAGTAAAATATACAGCAAATACACTGTCAATTACTTAATTGTGGGCGGGGGAGACCATGTCTTAACTCTCTCTGACTAACTTTGTCCTCAATATATTCAAATTGTGTTTCTCTGATAGGTATTTTGATCAACGTGATCTGGCTGACGAGCCCTCCTGATCCCAGATCGGGGACATTAAATGTCTCACATCACTATAAAACCAACACCAGCATCAATGTTAAACAGCCAGGTGCAATGCAGCTCAAAATGTACCTTCTTAGTAGTGAGCTTGAATGGTGTTGAGCAAAAGACTGCTGGTCTCGCTGAATAATCCATGACCTGAAAAGGGTCAGCAGCGAAGTGCCTACCCACTCTCTATAAGCCTGTTTCTCTGCAAAAACAAGTGATCTTCAAAGCAGTAAGCAAATTGAGTTGTTGTGAGCACCCAAGGGTAGTTAATCCTGAAAAATTACTTCTGGAGAGTAAGCCTTTTTGTTGAAATTGAATTACTCATGTGAATAAAGATTTGCAAGACTGGGCCCCAAGCTTTTTACACATGAAAGCTCGAGGCAGTGAGAAATCTCTTTCATGAACCCATCTAAAGAATCCGATATTAAATGGTTTTGTAAACGTTTACAATAAAAATTTTCAAAACTGCTCAGTGTGTGTGTGTCTTGCTAGAATGTTTCTAAAAATTGCTTCTTGGCATCTATTTTTGCTATTTATAATCTGCAACTTTTCAGAATTGGTGGTCATGTTAGATATACATGCGGACTGGGTTTTTTTTATGGTCAATTCAGGTACTGAATTTAAACAGTACTACAAAACTATATTGCTTATTAGTTAGGGACTCCAATATATTTAATAATTAGCTCAGTATACACTGGAGATAAAACAAGAGAGGATCTGAAAATGTTAGATGCTAGTACAATAAAACTAGTTTATACTAATTTTAGCAGTAAAATAATTACACATTTACTCAGAGCATAATGAGTATTTATTAGCATGAACAAGCTTGTACAACTATTTGACCTGGCTTTAATGTAATCTAGACAGAAATACTGTAAGGTTAATCCTGTTAACTTTACTGGATTTATAAGAATAGTCAGTCTCCTACACTGATCAAGTATGCTTTTTGTACATTTAACCACTTCTAGATTAAATTAGTTTCTCTATGCTCTGTTAGCAGTTATAAAGCAAGAGAGAAACTATCAATATTGGCACTTGTAGTCAAGGCTGGGTGTATACAAGAAACTGAAGCTATCCAATGTGTTAAAAATACTTAAACATTTCAAATAAATGGCAGGTTACTGTAAAATATAGCATTAATGTCATTTCACAATATTTAAATGTAAGAACAAAATTTCTATTCTGTCCAGTTCTCACTACACCACAGTAGACTTGAACATAGCTTATGTAGTATAGCCATTAACTGCTGTTAAACATTCTCCTTTTGATGAACAAAAGGTGGGATCTACAAAGGCACTTAGATGTTTCAATGCTGAGTGTCACAGTGCCTAACTTTTAGGTACCTAGCCAACCACAGGGACAACACTGATCCACACAGCCTGAGTTAGGTGGTTAGGTTCCTTATACACTGAATGGGGAGAGATATTAAGCAGCTAAGAGTGTGATTCACAGAAGCCAGAATAATAGATGGGGAGCCACCTAAGCTAGCCGATGGGAGATGCTGATGACAGGGATGTGTGCTAAACTCTGCCTCTCTCTGGCCTGGTCTACACTATGACTTTAATTCGGATTTAGCTGCGTTAATCCGAATTAATCCTTAACCCGTCCACACAACGGAGCCAGTTACTTCGAATTAAAGGGCACTTAAAATCGATTTCTGTACTCCACCCCGACGAGCGGAGTAGCACCAAAATCGATTTTGTTAATTCGAATTAGGGGTAGTGTGGCCACACACCACCGAATTAATGTGGTTAAAATTAATGGGGTAGTGTGGCCGCACACCACCGAATTAATGTGGTTAAAAACCGAATTAATGTGCTTAGTGTGGCCGCGCACAATCGAATTTATACAATCTGTTTCCCAAATTCGAATTATCTAAATTTGAATTAATCTCATAGTGTAGACGTACCCTCTGAAATAGGTGCCTAAATCCAGGCTGTGCCTATTTCTGTTTAGCAATCCATGACAGGTAACCCGGCAGGTGGCCTAGGTGCCTAAGCTGTTCCTTGAAGGGATGAGTTAGGTGCCTGCCTCAGCCACACAAAATGGGTGGTGCCAGCAATGGTAGTGCCCACCTTATAACTTTTAGCTGAGTGGTTAGAGCATTTTCCTGGAATGTGGGAGATTCAAATTCAATTCCCCCCTCTGTGCCTGAGGGGGAGAAAGGATTTGAACAGGGGTCTCCCACCTCTGAGTGCTTCAACCACTGATCTATCCAATATTCTGATGAGAGATTTCCTCACCTGCTGAAGCTGTTATGTTGTGGATAAATAATGAAAAAGTGATGGGAAAGGGGGGACTGGACCTGAGGTCCCACATGGCTGCCATAACCACCAGGCCATAGAATCATTCCCTCTAGCCCAAACATAAAACTGGCAGTATCAGAACAGACACTGTCTGATTTCTCTCACTGACTCTGCCACAAACTCCACTCTCCAAGCATTCCAAAACATGACCAGAAACACCATTCCACTGTAACATAATTGTTCTTTACTCAAATTGGATTGTATGATTGGGGGGAAGTAACAGCAACAGAAGAGTTTGTATACCAAGTAGTGAAGGCTTCAGGGACATCTGTTCTTAGCTGCAGTGGTGGAAGGTCTGCCAGCAGAGAAGGGGTCAGGTTCATGGCTGGTGAAGCCCAGCTGATTGGCGGGAGTTTTGGATGTCTCAGTATGCAAATTGTGGGACATATCTACAACAGCCTAAATGGCTACTAACTTCTACCAACACCATAACTTTTCCCATTCAAAAAACTAGGAAACTGAATGGCAAAAGATCCCTATGTTAATGCAGAGTTAAAGTTGCTTGGTGGTATGTCATCACCTTTCAGAATATTGAATTGAGCAAAACTCAAACTTATAAAAACCAGGACATTCACAGTTAAGGTTGCCCAAGCAATCTTAACTCTGCCCTCTTTCAGCAATGCCCCCATAAACAAATATACCATTATTCTGTCAACCCCCCAGTTGCTGAAATGTACAAGCTCTTCACCTCCTTTTACAATACATTCACTCTCACCCACAGGATCTAACTAACACTATTAAAGAACAAAAAGGGAGGGGGAAAGTTGCCCATGCTACCATACCTCAGGTTTTCAATTCCAACTTTAAAGATTTTTAAAATACATCTGCCTGCAATCTTCATTATTCAGCAATCTAGTAGCTAAAACACATGTGTTTCTGTTAAAGTTATTTAATCAATTGAATGTGTATTGTGGTGGATATTTAATGTCTTAGTACAGAACTTACTAATTTCATACCAAGATACTAATATAGTGTTAAGCTATTTTTATTAAGTTAATATTTACTTTACATAATACAGGAATTGAGCTGCATGCTACTATAATTTATAAGGTATACAGGTGAAGCTAAATTAATCAAGACCTCTTTAGTGTACACAGGGTTTTTTAAAAAGGGCAGATACACAGATCTGAACATGTTTTACATCTTCTGTATCATCACCTGAAATTTACCTGCAAAGAAAAGCAGAATCAAGTTACAAAATATCAGTATTATCTATAAAACCTTCCAACGGCAGCAACTTCTCATACTTGCTTTGTTCAAAAGAGCTAGCAGGAGACAGTGCAGTCCTCTTTTTCACCTTAAAAAAAAATCTAGCTATTCTATTACATTTGTTAAACCCAGTTAAAAGTATTTTTGCAAGTTTGTCTATGTTCAAAGTTGCATCAGTTTCATTTTAAATCTGTTAAAAACAAAAAATTTAAACTAGTGCAAAGCCCTGTGGGAACACACTTACTTAGATTAGGTTGTTGGCAGTGAAGCCTATTATGTCACCACCCCTTCTAGTGGTTTCATGTAAATATTGAAGAGGAGTGGAGACTGAATAGTTAACTATATATAACATGTTCATTTTGCAGGCTATAATCCAAGTTGTACTAAAACAGGTTCTCAAATGGGGCGTCGGGACCCCTCAGGGGGTCGCGAGGTTATTACATGGGGGGGGGTTGCGAGCTGTCAGCCTCCACCCAAACCCCGCTTTGCGTCCAGCATTTATAATGGTGTTAAATATATAAAAATGTGTTTTTAA
The DNA here is from genome assembly GCF_002925995.2 of Terrapene triunguis. Lineage (NCBI taxonomy): Eukaryota > Metazoa > Chordata > Testudines > Emydidae > Terrapene > Terrapene triunguis. The sequence continues at coordinate 59,242,429 of NW_020664447.1, forward strand.
TTTCTAAGGGGGGTCACACTCAGAGGCTTGCTATATGAAAGGGGTCACCAGTAAAAAAAGTTTGAGAACCACTAAAAAGTTAAATCCCATGGCACCTGGAATTCTACAAAAGTAGTAGTCATTTTCCAAAAGTAGAAGATACTCAAACAGCAATTCTCAACCGCATTTGGTTGGAATCTTCCCCTTCTGCCACACCCTGGCATGATTGCTGCTTCTCATTTTCCCGTCTTTCTTTTCTATGAATTTTTCTTGGTTTTGCTTTTCATTTTATAATTATGTTTTTTCTCCGTGCTAACCTTCTCTGCTCTTTCAGTAGAACAACTTTCAATAATACTCAAAATAAGCTATTTCCTGACATCCACACTTAGTACAGCTTTAAATTCTAGTCCCAAATTGAACACTTGAACAGTGATGAAGTAGATAAGGAAACCTATTCAATGATCTTACAACAGTTGTCTAATCTGAGATGTACTCACATGCAGGCATTGCTGAAACTTCAGCTGTCACAATACTCTTGATTCCCAGATTTGATAAGCCACCTCTGATTAGTCCACAGGTGAATGCCAGATACTAAACATAAAATTATATTTTATTTTATGTCAGCATCATCGAAAATGAAGTTTACAATAAAAGTATACTAGCATTGTATCACAATCTAACTACAAATGCATAAAAACAGCCTATGTGGTAGTTCTGGTTTTGTTTCAACATTTGAGGACATGCCAATGTTTTGCAAGACATTTGGCCAGAGGGTATATAAACTTAATACCAGAATACTCAGGGAGTGATTTTAAACTTGAGACACTTGCTGATAAATCAGAGCTCAGCTTATCCTTAGAAAATGGGTAAATGTTATGAATTTAAAGATATCTCCAAATATTTTTACAGAAGAATGTATAAAATAGAAAACAGTATCTCAAGCAGACTAGACAGAAAGAGGCAAATCTCCCAAGACTCTATCCAGTATTATAAATATCCATAGTCATGTCTTCTGTTAAGAGATCAAAAGCTATCATCTAAGAGATATTTATAGTATATTATAATTTAATTGAGCACTCCATTTCTGACATCCACTCTGACCAAAACCACTTCAGAGCAGCAGTCTCTGCTGAGGCACTGATGTAACTTATCTAATCTATTATGTTAGCTACAGTATTTAAATTAATAAAACTCAGAGCTATTTATAAAAATCTGATGGAAGATATTTCTTATAAAAATGTAATATCATTGAAAGTTTGTTTTGAGCATCACTTTAGTATAATCTCACCATCTCATGGGAATTAGGAGAAAAGGAATGGAAGAGAAAGACAGGAAGGTTCCTGATAATACCTGCTTTCTACTAAAGGGAAATAAAAAAGTTTTGTGAGGCTAATGGTCACTCCCATTGCAGTATTCCCCATAGAGCAAGGTGTGTTTGTTGATGTTCCGCTCACAGGCAGAGCAGAAGAGACCCCCATGCAGCCCTTGCTCTGTCAGACAAGCCACTCAAACTTGACACTGCTAGGCTTCAAAATGACCATGATTATTTCCTGACCCACCAGTCACATTCACTGTACCTAAATACAATAGAAAACATTACTGATATCTAGTTTAACACTTACACAGAAAATGCGCCAAACGCATTTTTGTACCTTTTCTATCCACACAACTCCAGTCATAAGAATTTTTACAATTGAATCAAGATAATACAGATCTAAAACTGCTAATTTTCCAGGCTACAGCTGAAGAATACCTTAGGTGCATATTCTAAATACTGTTTTCCTGTAGACATCTGAGTCAAGAGACGAAATTTGTTGTCCTGAAGTACATAGATACCCTATAGGAAAAGAAATTTTTCCTTTAGTAGGATATTTAGCAACATATTGTAATCAACCTTTTTGGAGAGAATCAGTTAATCTTTTTGTAAGAGATATTTACAAATACAGTGAAATGTTTCCAGATTGAAACAGAAAACTGAATTTACACTATATATAAAGAATAAAGAGTGGAAAGTTGAAACTGAATTGTTTCTTTAAGTTTTATAAAATAAAATTTAAAAACAGGAACCATAGAAAAGATACTTCAAATTACAAGCTTATACAAAACCACAATATTGCATTAATACATATTATCAACTTGCTGATAAGAAGTGTATAATGTTTTCTTAAGATAATTTCTTTGTATTTAGAACCCTGTAATGACTTTATGTACCCAGGTTCGCAAAGCACATTCATTGTTGTGGTATCTGCATACCTAACTTAGTTTTGGCACAAATCTTTCAAGGGTTAAAGTTGTGAAGCTGAGATGTGCCTGATGACTTACATGTAATTGGGAGAAGTCTTTCCAGTGCTGAAGAATAATTTTAACAGCAGCTCTGATGTATTAAATTTTGTTTGTTGTTAATATGTTCATTTTAATACTTAAGAAACTGTAAATTTTTTCTCCACTACTTTCCCCCAAAAATAATTTAATTATGAAAAATCATTGGAGAGGATATGGACATGAGTACTCCCTGATATGAACAGCATAAAAGCAGATTCTAATAATCCATCTCTGCACATATTAAAAAGGTGCCCACATAACTTTATGTAACAGGAAGTACAAAAACAGCACAGGCTGATCTAAGCATGCAATGAAAATGTCTCCAAGCTTAATTTCTGGCTGTAAGAGGTAAGGATGATTCTGTCAATTTATAACCTAACATTACTTGAAATGAATTTAAAGGTATATATAAAACTGACAATGTTTAAGGCTCTGCTATTACAGATCTCAAATATTTTTGGAATATAATAACTATTAGAACAAAGAACAAATTATTAAATTTGAGTATGCAGTTTCTAATCCGCAAGCATTCCTTGTTAAATTGTATTGGTGATAAAATACCCATTGGAAGTTAAATACTTTACATAGTTTACCTTTTGCAGCCATTTCTCCCCCATACAAGTCTCCCATCCACAATTTTATCATGAGAATTGTGCCATATCATGGATCATTGGAAAGAAAAAACAGAGATTTGAGGCTCTAACAATGAAAGCAGCCATTTATATGATTCTGCTATAGCTTTGAGAACTGGCTAGCTCCACAGAGGAAGGGACATGAATACAGTGTCATATCAGTGGGATGCCAATTTGCAGTGAAAGTTTGTCAATTGTTTCATACAAAATGTGTTTAGCAGGGTGAAAGTATTTCAAATGGCAACGTTCTAAAGCATACAATAATGACTTCAAAGTAAAAATGGTTCAAGGAACTCATTCTAGAGAAATATTATGCAGGCAGTTTGAGATAAAATGTATGACAAAGTGAAATTGTTTTCTATTAAATGATTCATCAAGTATGTAAAAATGTGTTGTAAAACAACAAAACTCAACCACAATTGCCATCTCCATTTCTGGACTGTGTACTTGCATTGGGTCTGTTGGTGCAGCAGTACTACAAAAATGTTTGGGGGACTGCAGGCATTTAGGCTCAGATCCTCAAAGGTATTTAAGCAGCTATTGATTTTAACAGAAGTTAGAAGCCTAAATTCCTTTGATGATCTGCGCATTAATCTTGTAAAATGGCAAAAGACTATAACATCACTCTAAGCCTTTATTACAGCCAAGTCTGCATTATAACACCACTCCAATATTTATTATAGTCAAGTCTGCATTGAAAGTTGTATCTAAAACAATTCTTTTTAACTAAGGACAGCTACTTTTTAAAATAAGACCATATAAAGAAAAAGGTTATCCCTGATGGAAAATGTGTATGATTAATCTCAGACCAGGACAAACTAAAGCAATATTATTATTCCTTCAAAATAATAACATGTTTATAACAAGCTCCACAAATTAACTCTTATGCTACAGTATTAATACCTGATGATTGGTCCTTAGATTATCAATTTGCTTTTTGAATACTGTAGTCCAAAAATCTTTGCAGATGAACTTCATAATATCTAACTCATCCTTGAATCTGGCAGTGTCTTTGGTAAATCTAAGAGCAGAGCAGATATGGTTAGGTTGATTTTGTTCAAGTAAATGCAGGTGTACAGTGACTTTCTCAATTGACCATATGTCAAGTAAATGACACCAAAAAAAAGCTATATGCAACATTGGTTGAGATTTAAGTATAGAACACAGTCAGAACATTCAAATATAGACTCCCTTGACTACTGTCACTCATGTATGCATAGTATTGTGTGTTGCTTTTATGTTATCTTAATACCTATGCATGAAGTGGCAAAATTATGGTGGGACCAATATATTTGAATTTACTAACTTTAATCCTGGGGCATGAATGGCTGATAGGGATGCAGGAAGGATTCAAAGCACTGCGTCCTCACTCCTCCACCCACCTCCCAGCGCTTGCCGACGCCAAACAGCTGTAGCAAGCTTCCGGAGGGAAGGGAGAGGAGCGGGAACATGGCGCGCTCAGGGGAGGAGGCGGAGCGGGGATTTGGGGAAGGAGTCAGACTAGGGGCAGGGAGGGGGCAGAGTTGGGGCAGGGACTTTGGGGAAGGAGTTGGAATGGGGATGGGGGGCAGGGCAGGGGTGGAGTCAGGGCAGGGCTAGGGGGAGAGGAGGGTCGAGCACCCACCGGCACCAGTAGAAGTCGGCGCCTGTGGGTTCCCGGCAGCAAACACACTCCTGCCTGGACTTCAGGGAAGGAGGTGGATCTCCTTGGTCTGTGGGGAGAGGAGGCTGTGGGAGAATTCAGAGGGAATCACTGAATCAAAACATTAATGCAGAATCCTGCTCTCCCTGGCACTAGGACCACAGCGGCAGGCAGGCAGGGTGGGCTGCTGCTATTGGGGGGTGGGGGAAGAGACTTGTGCTGTGTTGAGCCAGGGAGTGAGGCAGGGGCTGATGTCAGGGTGTCCTCTTCCCCTTGTCGGTATACTGGTCTCCGCTGAGCTGCGGGATAAGGGGACACTAGCTGTCTGTGCACCACCAGCTTCTACCTCAGGATTGGTTGCTTCCGGCTGCTGTCTGAACTTAAATAGACAGCATGCCAACACACTCATTCTCCCCCAACACACACACACTTCCCCAACACACACTCTGTCTCTCTCTCACATCCACCCCCCCCCACCCCATCCCCTGTCTCTCGCTCTCATACCCACCCCCCCCCCCCCCCCACACACATATATACACTTCTGTGAGTTTCTTGTGTTAGTGTTTAGCAAGGTCCGTTACTTTTCGGGCATACACAATTAGACGGTTCATAGAAAGGTGCAAACAAACAATGCCAGGCTCAGCACACTACAGCAACACATATTACTGTGGATCAATGTTAATATGCTCCTTCAAGGCATCCCCCAGCCAAATAGCCCCCATTTGGGCTCCTCTTATAGCCTTGTGTTCAGAACACACAGCACAATACTGAACAGCAGTGCAGGATCCATGCTTTCTGACAGAAATGGCTAGGTTGCAGGTTACCAGGGCAGTTGAAAAGCGGTTAGCAATCTAGTAGGATGCCCACGGAACAATGGGATTGAGAAACTTTCATTATGTGACGCTGTACCTGCCCCCATGAGGCATTGCAAACCCTTCCCAAAACACCCTGCAGCCAGTTGCACAGTGGAATAGCTTCCCACAGTGCTTTACTCTCTATATCGATGCAAGAGCTGCTATTGTGGATGCGCTCAACTGACACAAGGAGTGTAGTGTGGACATGCCACAGCAGTTTAATTACAGCAATGGCTGTATGTTGGCGTAACTTGCGTTGACAAAACTCTGTAGTGTAGACAAGGCCTAAAAGGCACAATTCATGAGGAAAAAGGACATTAGTGTAACTATGTAATTTGTTTGCCTCAGTCTTTACCACATAGGATGCGGGGGAGATAACTATCTTCAGGTAATAAATATGAAACATAAGAGAATGAGGTGTCAAAAGAGAAGGTGCTAGAACAAGTGACAATTAAAGAACTATAAATCACCTGTACTAGATTGCATTCATCCAAGAATTATGGATGATTTTAAAGTGAAGTGGATGGACTGCTAACAAAAGTATTCAATCACCAATTAAAGTCAGCTACTCTACCAAAGGTCTGAAGGTGAGCTGATGTTGTATCTCTCTTAAAAAAGCACTAGAAGTGATGCTATAAAGTACAGTCCTGTAAACTGTACTTCAATACCAAAAATTCATGGAGGGCTCCAGTCCACATGGTATTCCCGGGGAAAGAGTTTGGGGTGGGGGCAGCAAAGTGAGACACAGGGGGTGGGAGCAAGGCTATAGGATGACATTTTTTAAAACTCACTATTCTTACCTTTCGATTAATCCTTGTCCTACTCTAAACCCCATATTTTCCAGTTTAGTGATGCATCGTCCGTTTTCCTAGAAGATACAAAAGTTACTTTTCATATTCGTTAACGCCAGTCTTGTAGCACGGGTGTATAGGGAAAATAAGAACACACCCATCCCTAATGGCTTCAAGCTATAGATATGCTATTTCAGCTCGTGCTCCTCCCCTGCAAACACATGCTAAAAGTAAGATCTGGCCAGCCGGCTCTCCTGATAGATTTTACAGAAGAATCAGATATTTTGAGTTCAGGAAATAAACGTGTTCGTGTCTTTCTTTCTCTAGTTTCGGCCAGGACAGCGCCAGGCTGGGCTTTGCCCCACGGTGCTCCTGGCACCCAGAGACCCTGACGGGAACAGGGTTTGCTCCGGGCACAGGCATCGTGCCAAGCAGGAGCTTAGGGACCAGCTGGATAAGGAACCCCCGGGAGATCGCCCCCAGGCGAATGCGTGCGTGTGCTCGGCAATAGAGCGTCTCCCCCCCGGTAGTCCCCGCCTCACCCCTTCGCCGTGCTCCGCGGCCCGGTACAGTCCCGACACCATCTCGTTGTGCAGCAGCAGGAACAGCGTCTCGTCCGCCATCTCCGGCCTGGTCATGCCGGTGGCTACAGGACGGGGCCCGGCCTCGCGCTGCCTCCCCTTCCCGGCTCCTTCCTTCCCAGACCGGACCCCGACAGCTCCGGGAAGCAGCGCGGCCTCACTGTCAAGGCAACGGGCGGCTTCCGGGCAGGGGCGGGGCTTCCCCCTGTCAGACTCCAAGGGCCCCGCCCCTGGGGGAAAAGCGTACGAGGGCGGGGCGACCGCGCTGCGCTCTTCGCAATGCGGGGCAAAGGATGGGGAGGTGGGGCCAGGGGTTGCAAAGTTAGAGTGAGGGGATGCGGTTCCAGGTGGCAGAGGATGCTAGGTGTGAAACTTGGGGACTATTTTAATGTCAGATATTTAAAATATTTACGTCTGCCTGAAATTCAGTAAATTCCCTTTTCTCCATACGGCCTGGGCATAATCGCTGCTCTTTACACCCTGCCCCGCCCCTGGTCTCACTCATGTTTTAAACTGGCGCAGCCAGTAGCTCTACCGGCTCTGAAAGCTGTTATAGACATTCTGCCAATATGGTTTGGACAATGGCATTTTACCTTTTTTTTAAACTAATGCCAGTAACAGAGTTCTCTTTGTGGCTGACATTCATTATAAAGGGGACAAATCGCAGTCTACAGGAGAAAATCTTCTTGGCAGCTCTAGGGTGTGTGTGGGTTGGGGGGAGGATACAAGCTGGATGTGAGTTTATAATGGCACCCTCTACCTCTGCAGATACATCTGGGATTAAACTAAGGATAATGTTAAAGATAAAAGTAAGTTTCTACTGCCTTTCTTCACATTTATCTTAACACCTCACCCTCACTATTTTAGAATTTAAGGCCAGAAGGGACCAGATCATCTAGGCCAGGCCATCACCACCATCCAGCACCAGCACAATGAACCCATCTTTCATTCAAGTTTCCTTGCTTGTTGACTTCAAATGGCTAATTGGCCCATTTCGTTTACCTAAACTTTGTACACCACCACAAAGCCAAATCAACATCAAGTCCCTACAGAGTATGGAGACAGAGAGAGATGTATTTTCATTTCAGGCTAATTCTGTGAGTTGCTCATCATGCCGCAGAGCTGGATGCAGTACAAGAACCTAAATAGCAAGAAACCTAGATTAGCAAATAAGAGGAACAATGTAACCCCCATCCCAAAGGAATTTTACAGGCAGAACAGAGACACTTGGCTACCCCGCTCATTGCGCGCTACAGAACACTGGGCAAAGAACAGGAGGCCTGAGTATGGAGCACTCTGCAGGGCCTGCAGGACTAGAAGAATCATAGAATATCAGGGTTGGAAGAGAGCTCAGAAGGTCATCTAGTCCAACCCCCTGCTCAAAGCAGGACCAACCCCGACTAAATCACAGGAGCCACAGAACTGTGCCGGGGACCATCTGCCCCCTGCCAATCATGCTGCAACCGGCGGGTGAGGGGCCATGTGGATGCAGGGTGGCGGTCGCACAGCGGAGCAGGGCAGGCTGTAGAGTGGCGACGTTCTGAGCGGCAGCAGGGGACATACCCGCGCTACGCTAGGCGGATCTCAGCTCCTCTGCAACAAATTCTCCCCATGAGCGAGGCAGCAGAGTAATAGGGCAGGTGCCCAGGAGGGGGCGGCTGCAAGAGGAAGAAGCAAGCAGCGCGCGAGTTGACTGGCTAAACGCCAGACCTTGCGGAATAAATAAAATGCTTTGTTATTGGTTCATTTATAACAAACTAGGAGCTGATTGGCTACTCCCCAGTCCTGTTAGTTCTGTCTCTGAGGCGCCTCGGTGGGAAAGTTGGGATTCGTTCAGAGTGGGGTGGAGATGGGCAGTATTACTCCGCTTCTGATTGGTTGACCTGAAGGAAGGAAACTGTGCTGGTTGGCTATGAGTGGTGTCATTTTGTTTGTCCGTTTGGTGATTCGCCGATGTGGTAATGGACTGTGGGGGTGTCACTTCGACATGGGCTCTTTAATTGGCAGATGCGTCGGGCGATGCTTGGCTGTGGGAGGTGTCGTTCTTCGTCGGGGTTTGGTGATTGGTGGGCGCAGATAGTTGGTGGTTGTCTATTGGTGTCACTCTGGCTCTGAGCTCTGTGATTGGCGGGGTATAGGGCGGGTCGAGTTGTCTGTAGGCGGGGCGTCTCTCTCCGTTACCCAGCGGTGCTTTGCGCTAGGCCCCTGGCTAGGCCGCGCTGCTGGCGGGATGGCGGTGGCGGTGCGCGCGCTGCAGGAACAGCTGGAAAAGGCCAAGGAGAGCCTCAAGCACGTGGATGAGAATATCCGCAAACTCACGGGCCGGGACCCCAACGATGTGAGGTGAGGCCGGGACTGGGTGGGCGCGCGCCGAGGCGGCTGGGCCGGGCCCTGGCGGTCCGGGCGAGCCTTGCGGGCGCCTTTTCTCGGGGAGCGATGGGGCCGCGCACGTCCGACCCTGGCAGCAAACCCTGCCGACTGTTCGCGGGTTTTTGGGGCTCCCCAGGCCACAGCCCGACGCACCTCCTCACTTCGGGCACCTGGTTCCGGCCCGTGAGTGCGGGAGATTCCCCCTCCTCCCCCCCCGGAGCGTCCTGGCCGGCGCTGCGGCCTCCCACTAGAGTGCAGGCGGGGGCGCCCCGCCGCTTTTATTGTTGCTCCAATGGGGTTGCTGGGCCGGGCGCTGGATCGACTCTCACCACCCCGTGATTGTAGGGACACGGTGCGTGTGATTTGCCCGCACGGTCGGTAACGTGTCTAAGGGGGATACAAAGAGCCTCTCTTCTCCAGTCGTCCGTCAGGCGTGATTCAGCCGGGGAGGCCCAGCCGGGTTGGGATGGGGTCATAGGGTTTCCAAAAGTCCCTTATTTTTTCATTAGTGTAGGTGAGCGCTGCTGCTTATTATTATTATTATTTATTTATTAATGATATTGGGAGGAGGGGTAGGGTGGGAAAACAGCCCCTTATTTAAAAAAAAATACAATGTTGGCGACCCTAAGTAGCAATCCTGCATCCCTGTGCAGCTCCCCAAGGTTTGTGCTGCTGCTTCCTGGCAAGGTTTTTCCAAGCAAGGCTCTGTCTCTGGGCACTTGAGGCTCTGTCACAGATCATGTCTGGTTTGTGAGGCCATGCAGGTGTCCAGAGAAAGCATGTATTTGCTTACCTTGCTCAAGTTCTAACACCTAGTACATTTCTTCCAGGCCCGCTCAAGGTAGATTATTGACCATCACAGGCCCTGGTGGAGGTAGAGGGCGTGGTAGCATATTGCTAAGGTAAGAAACTGCAGAATTAGATGATAAAATAAAGTTACTGTATGTTTATGCACATTAGCTTTAACTGTGACTACATGAGACACTTATTTATTTTGTGGCCGACTGTCTGCCCTGGCCAAGTGATACTTTCCCATAGTAGAATATCAGGTGTTGGAGGGTCAGAATTACAGGGTTATCGTGGTCAGAATTACAGGGTTATCGTGAACTTCATGCTACTAATATAGGCCATTTACTTAGCGTTTGGAAAAAGCTATATAATTTGGCTGTTACCAAAATATAATTAATTATTATGGTGGTGGTTTCTTGCGATGTAGGCAAGCGTTACCCACACAGATAGGAGGTTTGACTTACCCAGAGTCACAGTTGAGTCAGTGACAGACCTGCATTGGGAACTCCGGAGCTCCAGCTTCCAGGTCTCTGCTCAGACTACTACTTATTTATTGTACTTCCTGTCTTAAGTCTTGTATTTTTTTTAGGCGTGGATTCTCGGATAGTGGAGGACCCCCAGCCAAACAGAGGGATCTTGAAGGGGCAACCAGTAGGTAGGTACAAAGGTGGATATAAAAACTTTACTGGGGTAAAAGGTCATTATGATTTAGCAAATTTAAATTATCAGAACTGGTAATTGTTAGTCTGGTGGCTTTATAATTACTTGCTTAAAGATTACTCATTCCCAACTTAAGACACTCTTGTCACTAATGTTTTTGGAAGATCACTGTTGCAACAGTAAGGGAATGATTCCCTCTCTGTGTTAACATGTCCATTTCACCTCTGATGAAATCTTGTCTCATTCTCCTCACTATAAAATGCAATACAATGGACCTGTAAGGTAGTATTTGCTTTCCATTTTAAGCCACTGGTTCCACTACTGATATGTTCTATAATTGTGAAGGAGTGCGATCAGATGTAGAATTGAGTGGTATATACACACCCTTTAATGGTTCTGAAGTAATATATGAATGTAAACTGTGCCCCCCCCCCCCCCCCCCCCCCCCGCTCAATGGGGTGTTAACACTGAAATCTAAAATGCTTAATTGTCAACATTAACTGCTGAACATACTAACTGAATGTTTTTGCTACTATTTTTATCATTGAATACAGTGGTAGAAGTTGAGTATCTGGTTGCTAGGGCAGATAACTAAGGCTTCTTCTACACATTAAAATTGCAATGGTTTAACCAAATTGATTTTAAACTGATTAAGTTAAACCAAGGCAAACCCATATATAGACAAAGCATAAGGTCACAAACCTGTTACTGTGTCTGAGTGGCTTTTCCGTGTACCATTCTTGGATTGCAGCTCTGACAGTGGAACTTCATAGCAGTTAGGTTGGAGTGCTCTCATGCTGCCAGCTGCTCCTCCCCTCATTGACTTACATTTCAAGAGTCACTTATCCTGCTAGTGTTCTTTTCCACATCTCATGCACATTCGGGAGAATTAAAACTCCACAAGTTGGTTGATAAAAGAGCACTGACATTTTATTTAAATCCCCTAATCTCTCCATAGCCTTGAAAGAGAATAGTAAAGGTCAGGTTATTTTCAATGCTTGTCTAAATGGGTTAGGCTCTGTATTGGAGAACTACAAACTACCTTCTGTCCCTCTTCCTGCACATTTCACTAGGCTAAGGCAGCCTCTTTGGCATGTCTTAAATGTGTGCTCGTTGAAAACTGCAGAGCTGGAACTTGGAGCTCTGTACACATGTTCTCTAAACGTTACTCCCTTGATTCAGCATCCGGGTGTGCGGCACAGTTCAGTAGAGCTGTACTTCAGTCAGTGTTTAAATAGGACTCTGTGTCCCACTTTCCTCATTTCACAGTACTGTACCACTCATCAGACTGTCCCAAGAGTGGGCGTGTGTAGATGCCACTCAAAGAAGAAATAGAGGTTACTTGCCTGTCACTGGAGTTCAAGATGAACTCTACTCTTTCACACTCCTTACCCATTGTCTGTGAAGTCTTTATTACAGTCACAGACCTGAGAAGGTGGTGGAAGGAACTGAGCTGGCCAGAACGCCACACCTCAGACCATTTACCCTCAGAACATTTATAAATTTACCCTCAGAACATTCAGGAACAATGAAGGAGAAGGAGGGGATGTTAGGACACTTGGGTGACACTGAAATGAGCCATTCGACCATTGAACTGCACCAGTAGTGCAACCCGAGAGTGTGACTGTTTAGAGTCCATTTCAAAGAACTCCAGTTATAGGTGAGCATGTCCTCTATTTTTTTTCTTTGTAGGTTACCTTTAATAACGTATGGAACACAGCAGTGATTTTATTTCTTAGTCCGTTCAATAGACTTTCTTGCCCCATAATTTAGTATGTATCACTGCCAAATTCAGTTTGAGGAACTTGCTGCTGAGTTCATGGCTCCTGATAGGGACTTTTTCCTCTTGAAATCTTTTCTGTGTGATCATACAGTGCAGATATGGTGTAGAACTTGTCACACTGCAACATTCTGTAGCAACAATTTTACCTAGGTTTGACTTTATAGAAGGCTCAAAGAAACTGGGTTGTGAAGGAGACATCTTAAACACAAGCAACACACAGGACTAGAATCTCATAAAATTTTGTTTAGCTTTGCCCGGGTTTATTCTTGTGTAACTGATTCTCTTTAATCAGAAACACTTCCTATTTGGCTGCAGTTCAGCAATAAGGTCTCAATTGGTTTTGTTTGTGGAGTTTTAAAGGAGTTCCGTAGTTGTGTTCATTGTGTACTCTTTTAGAAAAACAAAATTTGCATTTGTTTCAAAAGTATCTTAAAACATCGCATATATGGATGCAGTCTGTCTTGAAGTATGAAGCGTTTATACTTTAGGTTGGCCTTGTGATACAGAAATACCAGGAGATAAAAATTGGGAATAGCTCTGTTGTTGATTTGTAGGCTTGTTGTTCTTTATTAAGACCTGGATTCAGCAAAGCATTTAAACATGTACACCTCTACCCCGATATAACGCTATCCTCGGGAGCCAAAAAATCTTACCGCGTTATATCAAACTTGCTTTGATCCGCTGGAGTGTGCAGCCCCGCCCCCCGGAGCACTGCTTTACCGCGTCATATCCGAATTCGTGTTATATCAGGCCGCGTTATATCAGGGTAGAGGTGTACTTAAGTGCTGTCTCTGTTGGGATGTAAACTTTCCATTATACTTGTTTCAATCTCAAATAATGATGTTTGACTCTTGTATTTTCTCTTCAGGCTGGGTGGGGAACGTCGGACAAGGAGAGAATCACGCCATGAAAGCGACGCCGAGGATGAAGATGTTAAAAAGGTAACAGTTGAGAGAGTGGGCATTTGGCACAGAAGTGCGTAGATGGAACACAAACTGATTGTTTTGTTGTTCTTGTAGCCGGCGTTGCAATCTTCTGTTGTTGCTACCTCCAAAGAGCGAACACGTCGAGACCTAATTCAGGATCAAACTATGGATGAGAAGGGAAAACAAAGGTACCTATAAATCTATTTTCCTTATGCTTATGTGGCGCCTTCACATGTTCTGTCTCCTAACATGGAACATGGTGTGATTTTTTTTTTTTTTTTTTTTTTTTTTTAATTCATATGGTTACTGAAGGCAATATTTATACGTGACAGGTGACTTTGAAGGGCTACCTTGAGAGTAAATGTAGCCTAGATACAGTTCTTAAAATGGATTACACAATAGAGAATGCATTGTCCTCAGATCTCACATGCTTCTCCCCTCCCTACAAAGACTTCAGGACTCTGCTCCTGTTCTCTTCCTCCTTCCTGCCTGGATTTTGCTGCGCAGGGTGAGTCCCGTGGCTCCATGCTAAGAGGAGTAATTGCTTCTGGTACCCTATCTCCTCGGGTAAATGCTCAAAATGAGTGAGGGGGAGGAACTTTCTGTTGGGGGAGGCAGTAGCCCTTAAAGAGGAGGGGCATAGTTCCTAAAAGTAAGGGACAAGGGGGAAAATCCTAAAGGCAGTGAAAAGAGGTATTGGGTGGGGAAGAAGAATATTCAGAAAAAGGCAGTAATGGGAGGCATGGAGGAGTGAGTTTATGGATAGGGGAAGGAAGTAAATGTATTTACTTTAAACAGGTCTTATAATTGTCAAGCACGTTATGCAGTTGGACAAGATCACAACTAGCCTGTTGTCAATGAACTTTTATTCCCAGCCTCTAGAGTCAAGTGAGAGAATCAGCCCCTACCACTGACTTTGTGACACTCATCGTATAAGGTTTTGTGCAAACGCATAGTGATAGGTGGTCCTTTCCCCAGCTGATAGACAAAGGATGGCTGAGGAAATGGAGGTACAGAGAAGTGAATTGACTTTAAGTTCACACAATAGTCCCATGACAGAACCCAGACTCTTCCAGTGCATGGATCCCCCGACTAGACCAAACAGTTTGTTCAGCTTTGGTCTTTCTGCTATTCCCTGCACTTGGAACAGTCTTTTGCTTTTAATTCTTTATGTGCCCTTTTCTAAATCCATCCTTAAAATCCACTTTTTCCATGTATGTATTTTACAATGAATTCTTCAGTAGTTATTTTTCCACACTGTTACCTGAACTGTTTTCTGTTAGCGTGAGATCTTTTGGGCATAGATCATGTCTTAGTTTATTTGGTAAAGCAAAGTGTACACTTATATCGAAGTATACATTATTAATTATGTTCTACGCTGTTGGCACAGCCCATACCTCTTTCTTGTGGCCTTGGAATGTTAGTGACCCTTTAGAAATAGGTGTCACTAATCTACAATAATTTCCCTCAGTGTTTATGCAAGCAAAATCCCTATGTTTTAAACTGAGTCTCAAAAACTGTTTTGTCTTTTATTCAGGAATCGACGTATATTTGGCTTGTTGATGGGCACTCTTCAGAAATTTAAACAAGAATCCACAGTTGCTACTGAAAGGGTACTTGTTTCTCTTAATGTTATATGCTATAACCTGACACAACTAAAGCAAGTGAGGCAAAATTAAGCAGTTACTGCTTCAATGCACGGAGTGAAAAATTCCCATGATATATGCATTGCTTATAGTGAGACATCCCGACCCCAGGGGCCCAAGAGTTTAAGAAGCTTTTAAAGCTGCTTTGAACTGAAAAGCTATAAAAACGAGGTAGGGATTCTTCTTTCTTTTAGGATTTGAAAGTGCTGAAAACTCTGAGCTTTGTCCCCAGTTGTCATGACACAAGTGATAAATTGTATATGCTCATAGGAAATTTTAAGAAAGCATCATATTCTAAAACACTTGCAGAGCAGGAAAAGGATAACATATTCCTCTTGGTATTGAGTATGTGGAGTAATTTCAAAGTGAATGGCACTTGCAGCCAACTAAAAGGCTGGCTGTGATATCTAACCAGTCAAACAAGTGGTCTATTACTGTGAACGATACAAAACGAAACAGTTGTTAAAGATAATCACTGACTTAAGATGTAGTGATTCTATTTCTGTGTTCTGGTTTTGTAAACCATAGGCAACTGTGCCAAAAGTGCATAAGAACGTAATTGTGCTACGCCACTTTTGTGCACAAGTCAATGATTTTTCCATAACATGTATTGTAAACCTTCCCATTTTCAGTAAATAGATGTCTCTCCTGTAGTATTGATAAAGCTATTGTTAGTATAGCTGTAACTTATCACTAGATAACCATTTAAACTAGAAAAGCATTTTTGGTGGTTGGTCAGCCTGATCCCAAATGGATGACAAAAAAAAAAAAAAAAAAATCTTAAGAATAATTGCTTAGGTAAAATTAACTATTTAACAATTATTGATAAGTTGCAGTTCTGAGTTCTTTCCTATTGAGACAACTGTTTGGTCTTAAACTGAGGTCAGAATTTTTCTACAGGTTGCTAGCTAGCTTCTGAATTCTATCTTAACTTGTGTTTAAAGGAAGAATATATATGTTTCACTCCATAGTGTAACTGCATGTAACATTTATGTTTGCATAACTCTTATACTTACAAAACTGATCAAGAGTACGATACCTTATCAACACTAGAAGAAAATGCTAAGACGATACTTTATTTACCTTTAGCAAAAGAGACGTCAAGAAATTGAACAAAAGCTTGAAGTGCAGGCAGAGGAGGAGAGAAAGCAGGTTGAAAATGAGAGGCGAGAATTGTTTGAAGAAAGGCGTGCTAAACAGACAGAACTGCGTCTATTGGAACAAAAGGTTGAACTTGCTCAACTGGTGAGTATTCTGACTTTTACTCTCAGTACTCCTCTTATGTAAAGTATACTCTTGTGTATCTTATACTTTTTCCTTTGTTTCTCAGCAAGAAGAATGGAATGAACATAATGCCAAAATAATTAAATATATAAGAACCAGGACAAGGCCCCATCTCTTCTACATACCAGGCAGGATGTGTCCCGCTACGCAAAAGCTAATAGATGATTCGCAAAAAAAAATGAATGGTAGGTGGTATGTACAGGAAAAGGAGTATGAGCGTACTCCCCTCCCTCAAGCAAGATATGTATTTTCTTTAACTTTTTGAATTTCAATATCTTAATTCCATTACTAGAACAAATTTTACATTTCTAAACAGTGGTTGGTGGAGAAGTGGGGTGAGATTTTGTCACTTAACACCTTTTTTTTTTTAAAGAAGTCATTATCTAGTGCAAAATTAATTGAGAAGTGGTGTATGCATATAGTCTTTTAAAGGTGTGTGAGTTGTATTCTTTGCTTCATGTTATCGCCCGTAGCCATGTCTCACCTGTAAATGCTAATGAGGCAAGAAGGTAAGGAGGCACATTCCATGGAGCGAGCATGTGTGAAAATGTAAGTGTTACCAAGGAGTCAGCAACTTGTGTGCTCTGAGGAACAGAACAAATTAGCCCTTTTGTGATAACTTAAGCAGTTTTTAAAAATTATTGATCTTAAAATATATATATGCGCACCCTTTTCCTCAGAATAACTATCTAAGTTTCTTTCAGGAAACAATTTAAAGTAGATCAGTATGTGTGATACTGAGCATATTATGGGTTTTTTAAAAGGGGATACTTCAGTTGAGAATTTATCAATTGTAGTATTTTTCCTTGAATCTTCTTAAACATGAGATCTCCCTCCCTCAAAGCCTTTTATTTATATTATTCTGACTGACCTTCCTAGCTGAAAGGAATGCTGTCAAGTTAAATTCAAATTTAAAACTAGTTCACGTGTACAAATACCTTATTAATAAAATTGATCTTTTTAAACATCTAATTTACTTTATGCCATTTAGGCTCTTACTTTCATTTCATCCAGCTTAGACAATGGAACCTAGTCAGTGCCAATAGTATGAGTACCAAAGTGAAAATGCTCAGGTGTTAGTCTTGTAAACCAATCCAAACTTGACAAGACCCAACTACAAGCATTAGGGTTGAGTTGAAAACAGCCTGACATTCCTGGGCTTAAGGATTACCTCCTCTTGCTCATTGGGTCGGCACGGCAGCAGTTGCATGCCCCTTTCCTGCTGGCTGCCCCTTCACCTCGCTGCCCTGTGTGCGCTGCAGAGTGAGTGTGTTGATGAGTTGCAGTGCCTCTCCATAGTGCGCACAGTGCAGTGAGGAGGCCGGCAGGAGCTGGGCCCCAAGGATGGGTGTCAGCACTGACTACAGGTTCAGAACAACGACCCAGGGAGAAGCGGACACCCTTCATTTGCAGGGCACTGGGTTGAGGTGGCCTGAGGGGTTGGTGGTAATTAGCCCTGGTGGCTCCATGGAGGAAACAAAGTAAAGAAAATTGAGTCCAGGTCATTGCTAGACCCTTGCAATCTGACTGGAATACAAGTGTTTCTATCAGGTATGAAAACAACTCAACATGCTCAGGTTGGCTTTGGATTGGCGATGGTCTAGTTTGGTTTGGATCAGGCTTTAAAATTAGGCCCATGGAAACCTATATTCTGACGTTTGATTTAAACATATTAATAGCATTAAAAATAATAATAATTCTTCATTGGAATTCTAGAAATGTTGAACATCTGTTGACCAATTTTTTTGGATAGCTTTTCATAAAACCTAAAATTTGGGCTTAAATTCACCTACCTCTGTCCCCTTTTACTTTCTTGGTAAACTATTGCCATCTTTTGGATTACACTTGAATAGCACAACACTTCGGAAAGATAACAGGAACATAGTATTTTACAATTCATAAACACATATTTGGGAATAAGTAAGATTTCAGTCTTAACTTTGACAAGTTATTCTGAAATTTACTCTTTCATGTTTGCCTCTTGTTCTCCAGCAATATTTGAAAATAGACGCAATGAGTTTGCAGAACAAATTAACAAAATGGAGGCCAGGCCCAGAAGACAGTCTGTAAAGGAAAAAGAACAGCAGGAGGTGCACAATGAAGAAAAGAAAGAAGAACAGAACAAGGAGCAGGAAGAGGGTAAGGTGGCTCAGCAGGTGGAAGAGATGGAGACAGGTAACCAGAACAATGATGTAGAAATGGAGGAGGCAGGGGAGGAAAAGGTGAAAATAGGGGCAGGTCATAGTGATGCAGAGAAAGAACAGGAGGAGGAGGAGGAGCAGAAACATGAAATGGAGGATAAGGTAGAAGAGAGAGCTGAGGTGAAGGAGAATGACAGGCAGCAGGATAGTCAGCATGAAGAGGTTATGGTTGTAAGAGAGGAAGGTGAGAGTTCTCAGCCAGTGGATAACGAGCAGGATCTGATGGAGATGAATGAGGCTGATAGTGTAGAACCATTAGAAAGTGAAAATAGCAAGGAAGTGGAACCAGAAGCTGAGTGTGATGCTCAGCCAGCAAAAGAGCTTAACACTGATTCTCCTGAAAAGGAGAAAGCTAACAAACCAGAAATTGAAGCTGAACCTGAAGAGAAACAGGAAAAGGAGCCTGAAGCCCAGCCAGAGCCTGAGGCAGAGATACAGCCCCAGCCAGAGTCTGTGCCACTGCCACAGCCTCCGCCATTGTCTCAGTCCATTCAAGATCAAGAGCCTCAGGCAGACCAGGAGGAAGTCGCTGTGGTGTCTGTAAAGCTGGGTGAGTTGCAATCAGATCAGATCCAGGCAACGAGTGTAGAAATTAAGAGTAAAACTAGGAGTAGAAGCAGGGGTAGAACAAGGAACAAGACTAGCAAGAGTCGGAGTCATAGCAGCAGCACTAGTACTAGTAGTAGTAGCTCAACCAGCAGTAGTAGTGGCAGCAGTTCCAGCAGTGGCAGCAGCAGTAGTCGGAGTAGTTCCAGCAGCAGCAGTAGCACTAGTGGAAGTAGTAGCAGAGACAGTAGCAGCAGTAGCACTAGCAGCAGTGAGAGCAGAAGTCGAAGCAGAGGACGGGGTCATAATAGGGATAGAAAGCGCAGGAGGAGCTTGGATAGGAAGCGAAGGGATGCTTCAGGACTAGACAGAAGTCACAAGTCTTCAAAAGGTAGTAGCAGAGATACAAAAGGATCAAAGGATAAAAGTTCAAGGTCTGACAGAAAGAGGTCTGTGTCAGAAAATAGTCGGTCAGGCAAAAGAACTTCACGGAGTGAAAGAGACCGTAAATCAGACAGGAAAGACAAAAGGCGTTAACAGAAGAGACTAAACTTCCTTAGCCTAATCTTTGCAGCAGAAGATTACTTGATGAGTAAAAGGATTCCTTATGAGGAGGAGAAGGCTGCCTTAACAAATGCATGCTGTAAAAAGTCTTTTGGAAAAATGCAGACCGTTTACCAGGCATCTTGTACTTTTTACATAATTTTGTAAAAGGTTACTTATCAAAATTATGTGAAGTTCCAGAAAACTGTAAAAATAAAAGAATTAACCCCCCTTTGCATCTTTTTTAAATATCCTGTACTCATTAAGAATCTCTGTATATTTTAATAGGTAAATCTTTAAATTGGTGTGATCACTTCTACTTCTGTATCATACATTTTTTTTGTAGAAATAAATGTGCATTTTAAATAAATGGTTTGAGATGTCCTGTTGACACTTAACTTTCCCCTTTCAATCTACATATTTTAGGAGCTTTTATAACATTGTTACCTAGCATAATTACCATTCTACCTTCTCTCCTCCATCCCTGATAAGAATTGGAATTAAAAGTCCCACTAAAGACAGCCTCAACTTCCCAAAGCAGGAGAGAGAGGGGGAAGTGAACAATCTGTTTTCACTTCTTTACTTTCTTCCCCACCCTAATCAATTCTAGCTTGATTTATTTTCCCATTTTACAAATATGTCTCCAACCCACATTTGAGCAGTAGTTAAATAAAAATGCTAACGTAGACCAAGACAGAGTCAGAGAGTCTGGAATGCTACTCTATCTCCTGCAGGTGCTCAGGTTATGTTTACAACTGTGTTCTGAAAACAATGTCTGTTTAGTGATGCTCCCTGCTTTGTTGGCCAGTGGTGGAAAAGGCCAAGACTTCTGTTCATTTTTAACTAGGATCTTATATTTGTTTGCCACTGATTAAACTTTGATCCCTATGTGCCACTATGACTATTACGTTGGAGTTATCTGGGACTAATACCAATGTTGTGTGTGTTCAAAGATACTTTTTGAATGTATTTGATAGGGAAGTATGTAAATTCCAAATAAAGCAGTATGGTGTATCAAGGTGACTTTGTTTTTATAAATTTGTATGAAACAATGACATACCTGTTGGCCTGTTCTGTACATGTGCAAATAAATGTGGCTAATTAGACTACTGAATGAATGCTTAAGACTGTTTCTGTTCATATTAATCTGTAAAGGCTAACATTGAGAGAAACAAGGTGGGAAAGGTAATATCTTGTATTAGACCAACTTCTGTTAGTGAAGAGAACAAGCTTTCTAGCATCACTGAGCTTCACTTCAGGTCTGGAGAAAAGTAACCAGGGTGTGTCCAAACTAAATACAAGGTGGGAAAGATGAAGCATAAGGTCTTCACACGTTGTAGGAGACCTCTTAAAATGAAGTGGGCAATTAACACCTCTGCAGTTATAGGACAATGGAGGCAGCCAAGTGTAATCCAGATTGTTGTAATGGACCATAAAATCAGTGTCTCTTGTTAAGTTAATGGTTTTTAGTGTTGTGTGGGTTTCCATGAGTTCTGTAACGGCATATCACAATGTGGTATACCTCATCCACTGCATCATATGTCTTAACAACTGTCTCATTTCACCCATGTAATCACTATGCATCAAACTCGCACTGAAAAATAAGACGAACACCTGTGGGTGAACACTTTTCACAAAGCGTTCACTTCATATCTGACCTCTCAGTCCTCACCCTCAAAAGAAACGGGTACACCATCTTCAAAAGACAAGCCTGGGAACTTAAATTCATAACTCTGCAGAACACTAAAAAACATTGACTTAACAGATACTATGGTTTTATGGCTGTTACAACAATTTATAAAATATCCGGCTGCCTACTATATAAATACAGTAAGCTCACATTGCTGCACTGTTTATAGCCAGCTTTACTAAAATTGTCCAGTCTATTCAGACCCAGACATTTATGTATGATATGGCCAGGAAAAACTAAATTTCCCAAAAGCAAGATGCTTGCAAACCAAACTAAAACAGCCACGTATGTCAGTAGCAGTAAGTTGTGTAGTTTTTTCAGTAACTTCTCTAAAAGCTGAAGTCCCTTCCTCCCTGCAAAACATATTCTGGGCCATGTAGCTGTGAGATGTCTAGTCATGATTTATTTTATTTTTAAGATAGGGAAAAGCAATCACTTGCTTCAACCAGTATTGAAAATAGCAAATTAAACTGAATATTTCTATAGTGGTTGCTGGGTCTCCAGAAGTAGAGTGTATGCAGTCATTACACAGCTGCTCTCAGCAGACATAGGAAGAGTCCAATTTCCTGTCTGGAGATGAGGATTAGAGACAGGGAAAGGTCCAATTCTCTTTCCAGTCTCAACAGCTGTTTGGATAATTTGGCAATGAAACTAAAACACTTTATCTTTTTAGTACTGATCACCGTACTAAATATATTGTTTGTGTTTTACAGGTGATCAGACTAGATTATTATGATGGTCCATTCTGGCCTTAAAATTATGACTAGAAAATCCTCCTTTAGGGAAATCTGAGGTACATGACATTCATGATCAGTCTGTGAAAGACTGTTGCCAAGATATACAAACAATCTGACAGAAATAAAGGTTTTATTTAAACAAAAAATGGTATTTACATGGTGTGGGCATTCACGGATTATAAAGTTAGAAGAGACCATTGTGATCAGCTAGTCTGATCTGCATAATGTAGGCCATAAGACTTCCCTGAAGTAATTCCTGTTTGAAAGAGAGCATATCTTCTAAGGGGAAAAAAATCCAGTTTTGATTTTAAAAGTTTTATGTGAAGAATCTACCATGACCCTGTGTAAACTGTACCAATAGAGAATTACTCTCACTGTTCAAAAGTTGTGCCTTATTGGGTCTGGCAAATCAAAGCAAGGCTTGGCAGACAGAAAAGTTGAAAACAAGTCTCTTGGACCTGACTTCTCTAAACTTTGCCAAGTTTTTATTCAGCAATTAGAGGAATGAAGTTGAGAGTCTTTCTTCATTGCCATGTCAGATGTACAGGCTCAGGATGTCATTTATTACCCAGAGAATGTACATACCAGTACATTTTCTATTTCCATCAAAGTAGATCTAGCTGCTACTTGCTTACATTCCTGTTCTCTAAAAAGTAAACAATGCTTACCATGCAGTTTACTCCATACATAGTGTCATCGCGTTGGATATTTCACCAGGGTAATAATGCTGTGACTAAGGCCATGTCTACACTAGGGAGCTTACAGCGGCACAGCTGTGTCAATGCAGCTCTGCCACTGTAAGATCTCTCATGTAGCTGCTCTATGCTGACAGGAGACAGCTCTCCTGTCAACATAATTCAACTACTCCCAATGACCCGTGGTAGCTATGTTGGTGGGAGAGCTACTGGCCATAGTGCTGTGCGGACTACTACTTATGCCGGCAAAACTTACGCCACCCTGAACGGTGTTTTTTCACGTCCCTGAGCGACAACAGTTTTGCTGACATAATTGCTAGTGTAGACATGGCCTAAGATTAATAGAGTAGATGACAAGAAGGGTTGTTTTTTCTGTATTTTATCAGAAAGTGAAGCCCCACAATGACCTCAGTATACAATTTTCCATTGGCCCTGCTTATTGATCAGATTAATCAAATAATAACAGGAAATATAAACTGAACTAAACTTTTTTTTTAAATCTGGTGTCTAACGCCCTTCATCTTCTAATCTGATGTTTCACAGTAGCTGAGTCCTGGTGCTAAAACCGAAAGTCAGCAGGAAGATTGTTCATGAATGATGTATCGAGCTGCATAGATGAAATGCAGCAAATGTGCACTAATGCCACATTACTCAGAAAAATCCTTGTTATTTACATAGGCTCATGTCTTTGCAATTAACTCTTAAAACTGCTTATCTTTAAAGGAGATTGGAAGTAAATGTTTACAAAATAAAAACCATTGAACTGTAGAAAACCATGCAGAGCAAAATTCCATTCTCAGACTAACAGATTTTCAACAGGCCATCAAGTGATTTCTACACATGTAAAGAGGAAAAAGGATGGTGTTAGGGTTAAGGCATTGGGTTAGAATTCAGAGATCTGGGCTCAATGCTTGGTTCTACCACAACTGTCATGTGTGACTGTGGGCAAATTACTTAGGGCATGTTTACACTGCAGTGTAAGCCTGGGCTCATACTCAGGCTTGAGTCCAAACCTCCCTTCTGTCTACACACATATTTCTCAGGCTCAGACCTAGGCTCCTAGTACCCTGCAGGGATGGAGGGTTCGAGTTTGAATCTAGCCAGGACCCAGGGTTAGAGCCCTATTGTTTTTCAGTGTAGACGCAGTCCCCCAGACTTGGATCCTGGGAGTCCACCAAAAGTATTTCACAATCCCATGGGCCAACTTCCTTTGTCCTCTGTATCCCAAGAATCACCAGTTGACTCAAGGGACACAGAACCAACCCACCTTAGTGTAGTGCAGCAGCTCAGTGACGCAGTGTTTAACCTTTCCATTGTCTTCTGACCACCAAGCTGCAAGCACGCTGTCACAAACCTTTCTGTGTTTCCAATGGAGACTGAGCAGAAGAAGTCTTTTGCAGAGCATGGTGCTTTGTGGTCATGGGAGCACAGCCAGATTTGGGTAAATCTCTGGTGCAAGCCAGCAAAACAGTGGATTTTAGTAAGAGTACCAGGAATGATCATGCATACCAACAAATAACGAAGAAACTGGCAGTGTTGCAAATTTACCAGACTAATGACCAGTGCAGGGACCAGATTACATTTCTCAAGAATGAGTACCAGAAAACCAGGGACCAGAACCAAACTTCGGACAACTTGTTGACATCATGCCTGTTTTATGAAGAGTTTGACTGGGTGCTGAATACTGCATCAAACACAGAGCTAACTGGTGCATGATGATCCCTGGTCAATCAGGATGGTGACCAGCTCTCCCCAGAGTCTGGTATGGGAACTGATCGGAGCCAGCAGAAGGTGCCAAGTGAAGCCAGCGCAGTGACTCTATTTCTGAAACCGGTCCCAGAGGAGGCTTCACTGTAGGAGCTGCAGCAGCACATCCTGGGGCCTTTCTTGGAGGAGTCTTTTGATGCCCCCCTTGAGGAACAGCCCACTACAGAGCCTGCAAGAGACCCGGAAAGGACAGAAGCTGCCCCAGAGCCTGGTAAGTTTCTGGCTCCATTTTAATGTTTATTAACATAGGCGTGGAAGGGATTTCCATTCTATGAACCAATGCAAAAGTTATTAAAAGTCCCATCTAGTTGTGTGTAGCCACTAACGGTGAGTTGTATGCCAGCAGCTTGGCTCCCTCCCTCTTTACCCCCCAATACATGGAGTTCTAAATGGCAACCTAGAAATGCAAACCGTAAAAACTCGTAGAAAGTGATTTTTTACTAAAAAGGTGCAGATTTTTGCTCGTGCATTCCTGTTTCTTACAAATAATAACCTTGCATTGCCATGCCTGTAAGTACGCTGTTCTGTAACTGCTCAATAGTGTAATGAACCTCCTGGAAACAATGAACTGTGGCGGGGAGGGGAAAATGTGTACTATTTACAAATCTAGTCCATTTCAGTTAAATATAATCCATATGTGACAAAATAATTTGTCCCAAATTTGACTAGGGTTTGAAATTTTGTCCAGATAAGTGCTGTGGGGTGGGGGAGGTTAGGGGAATGGCTGTGATGTGTTTGCATGTAGTCATAATAGGCTAATCCATGTGGAAGCTCATGCAGCATCTTGTTAATTCCCTCATGAACTTTGATCCAATCCCATGTGCTGCTAGCTGCAAACTTTTCCTGAAGCAGGAACTCCAGATAGGTAGTCACGTGTCGGGGAAGGTCGTATTTTCCAGGGCTACCTGGGTAGCTGACCAGTCCACTGCACTCCTAGATGTGTTTGTCAGTCACTGTACATTAGAATACTTTGGTTGCATACACCGCAGGTTACCCACCGGCGGCTTGGAATAACACCTCCCTTTCCCAATCAGGGACCAAAAGAAGTGTTATGTCCTCCAAAATATGGAAGGCCTGAAATGATAGAAAAAGCTTTTTAAAGCATGTCCACTGACATTCAACAACCATTCTGCACCTGCTGAGAGTGTAATTAAACCATCTTTTGCCAGAGCCTCTAAAATCAGGGTATGGATTCATAAGGCAAGACAAAGAGGGTACATAGTGTTTCCCAGAATAACGGTGGGGACAGAAACTCCATGTATGACAATGCCATTTGGTGGGAATAGTGTCCCAGCCTGTCCATGAATGTAGATTTCCAATTGGCAAAAAATCCAGACATCATGAATTTTTCTTGTGCATCCCACATTGACATTCATAAATCGACCTCTATGTCTGCGAGCCTGCATAACAACGGAGTAGTATCCTTTGTGGTTTATGAACTCATGCTCCTTGAGGAGGGCAAACCACAGGGGCCATGAGTCCGATCAGTGTCCCTGGTACAGTTTGGAAACCCCATTCTCTCAAAGCCAGCAATTACTTCAGCAATATTGTTTATGCTCACCGCCTTGGGATAAACCACATGCCTGATTGCCTCAGAAACTCCACCACCACTTTATCCATAGTCAACTTTCCAACACCAGACTGGTTGGCAACGGATCTGTAGCAGTCTGGGGTATAGCAACCCACTTCTGTACTGGTGAGGCTGTCCTCATGCAAATGTCTTTATGATGGAGGGTTGGGGCAAGCTGCTCACAAAGCTCCAGCAATGCAGCTTTCCTCATGCAAAAGTTCTGGACCCACTGCTGGTCATCCCAGGTCTGCATGATGATGTGGTCCCACTAGTCTGTGCTTGGGCCCTGCTCCAAAAGCACTACTCCACAAGAGAGCATCAGAGGGTTATACCAAGTGTCATGAGGAGCATCAGCCAGTTCGAGTCTGCCCTGTCTGTGTCCTTGTCCTCCTGCTCCATCATAAGCTCTGTCAGGTGCCTTTGGTGGGTGAGAAAATGCTGCTGAAATATCCACCAGCATCTCACAGAAGCTCTGCCTCTCTCGACACAGGAGTAAAAGCACAAGCAAGAGAAGTTCTTCAAAAGGTGCCTCCTCCATATTGCTGGCTCTGGTAGCTGGGGGTGCACAGACCAAAATGACTGCTCATCAGGATGTGGTGGTGGGCTGTTCAAACTTTCTGTGACATGTGGGGTGGACAGTCAAGTTTTCCCACAGGGCACTACGGTTAAAGGGCTAGAATGGATACATTTTGGGAGGTTGCTTGGGAGTCTGGGATATGGTTGGTTTGACTTGGGTCTGCAGTATGGTTACCAGAGCCCTACATTCAAGCCTGGGTAAGAAAAGTCTTAACCTAGGGTTAACAATCAATGTAGATGCTCAAGCCCTGGGTTCTCTAACCCAGAGGCAGCTGACTCAAGTGCTACTAACCCTGGGCTTACACTGCAGTGTAGACGTACCGTTAATTTCTATTCCCCATCTATAAAATGAGGATAAAACTTCTCTACCTCACAGAACTGTTTTAAGGATAAATTAATTTGTGTTATGAGGTGTTCAAATATTATGGTAATAAGCTGTATAACTATCTAAATACAATACTGGACCACAGGTCTACTGTGTGAATCTGCAAGCACAATTTTGCTCATAATTTACAGAGACTGGAGAGGTTTTTTCCCCCTTATTTTACATGAAAACTTTATTTTCCCACAGGCTTTCTTCAAGCAATGTCACAATTTTATGTCAGGCTGCAGAGGCTTGTGATATGTATTTGCAGCTAAATCATGTAATCTCAGGATTCCAAGATAATTTTTAATTCAGAAATCCTATGAATTTACTATAGCTAATTCCAGAATTTCAGGAAACATGCTGTTGACTATCTTATTTCCGTTATGCCTATTAATGGGGAATCAGTGTTCTACAGTTGGCACCCTGCCTGAAAAGGTGCACTTTAAACTGAATGATGAATCATTGTACTATCTGTTTGCTTTATGCATTTTATTGGAGATTATCACCTTCTATAACTGTGATTGATGACCCCATGTACTATGTAAAGCAAAAATAATTGAAGTAAAATGAGTGAAAGTTAATAACCAGCAATTTCTTGTCCATTGTCAGGTTGTGTTGGTAGTTTGGCAAATAATTATGCTTAATTCAAATTCTTTTTCTCTAATTTTATTTCTGATCTTATATTTAAATATTAGTTGTTTTATACCTGATAATCTTTAAATTCTTCAACATAAATGCTTAATGCCACTAGCATAACCCAGGAGTTTGAGGAAGAAGAGCTCTGTGTGACTTGAAAGCTTGTCTCTCTCACCAACAGAAGTTGTTCAAATAAGAGATATTACCTCACCCACCTTGTCTTGCTAATATTCTGGAACCGACACAGATACAACAACATTGTCCACCACATAATGGGCAGTTACGAAAAATAACAAAATTCAGTAACTTTTTTGTTTTCTATATAACGTATTTAATATTATGTGCAGCTAATAGCACTCAAAATGTCAACCTATGTACAAGAAATCTTTATTGTCTAGCATCTTGTTAAAAATAAGCCATAAGTATATATATTTCTGTATGTCACATGTAAGAAAGATGCACAAATCTTATAAATAAATCTTGAGATTTGTGAGCATGAGTCTCTGGTTTGCATATTGAACATTTCTATAAATAGGTCAATCAATCTACATTTCCTATGTTTTCATTAATATTCCTGTATCTTTGCTTGTATACTAACACAGTCCATGCTTAATTACTGCAAGAATGTGTCTGGTCTTTAACTTGCAAAGTGGAAGTAAAATATACAGCACATTTTATATCTGCTAAAAGTTTTCAACTTTGTCCTTTGGAAGCCTGTTATGATAAACTTCATTAACTATTACCTTTGAGCTCGGTCAAAGATAACTGAGAATTATGTCTTCATAAAGACTACAGGCCTAGGACTTAAAATTATAAACAGGAAAAGAGAATAATTAATCTAAATTTGATTCATTATTGAAATCACACAACAAAAAATAATCCATACAGAAGGGGGATCAGGGTGCTTCCAAACAGCCTTTAACAGTTTCAAATCTAAAAAGTGAATAATGGGATCATAAACTGTACAAGAAGAATAGTCTTGTCATGGATGTCTGTGGTTGGGACATTCTTGTTCCACACAGAAGGCTTGAAAATTATGCACCTGGTCTTTTTTTTAAACAATAGTTACTGTAAGACTCACTAGATATTTTTGCAGTCTGTCAAAGTCCACAGTAAACGCCAAGCAGAAAACTTTGGAAAACTGTAGACAGCATAATTTGAATAGCCATGTTTAGTTAAACCCTTTTAACACATCCATTAGAAGATTCACACGCTGACTCTGGAACTGGTTTAGACATGCTTTGGACACAATAGCTCCCTATTGGCATGAAGCATAAATCAACAATTTTCAGATAAACTTTAACACATTTTTAAAGTAACATGGTCTAGAGATCTAAGCTTGGATCTCACTATTTGGCTTCTTGATAGAACAACACAGTTGAGCTAATTTTAGGCTAAGGTGGTTGGTTTTACCATTTTTAAGCATAGCAATTGCATGTTGTACTTGGGAATAAAACTCCAGTTTTCCCAGGCCAGACATTAGTTTCTACCCTCTGGTCCATGCTAGGACTTAGGCATACCACAGAATAGAGGAAGAGAAGCTGGAAAGTGGATAGTTCAAGAGTCCCACTGTTATCCAGATTTAAATCTCTTTGGACAGATATTCTTGTCTTCTTTTGCACTTGGACTTAGGCATTTTGATCCACAATACAAATAATAATAATTAAAGTCAGGAATATTATCTTCCTGATTTTTTTAAATTGAAATGCTTTATATGCCATTCCCCATCTCCTAAATGGCAGAGAGAAACTGTTACGGTAGGGAGGGGAGAGAATTTAGTGACGGGGAGGGGATCAGCTGAGAATAAAGTCTCAGATTTTGAGTTTCCTGTTGTAAACTGATATGTTCTGAGGTCTCTTCCTTTGACCTGTTGCATTGCCTGTGGGGAGTGAGAACAAAAACTGGCTGCAGTTTTCTCCTGCATCTGCCTGTCGTAGATCTAGGCCTGGTCTACACTATGAGGTTAGGTTGAATTTAGCCACGTTAGGTCGATTTTATAATGAATGCGTCTACACAACCAACCCCATTCTGCCGACCTAAAGGGCTCTTAAAATCGACTGCTGTACTCCTCCCCGATGAGGGGAGTAGCGCTAAAATTGACCTTCCTGTGTAGGAGCTGGATTTTACAATGTACTATGAGAATTAATGTATGATTTGATTTCATCTTGTCAGCCACCCTTTTTGAATAGCAGAAAGGAATGACAGACCAAAACAATCCTTATGACTAATTATGGTCATCCTTTTGTTTTAGAATAAGTTATAAAGCTACTATGGTTTCCTATATGTATTACAAATTAGGAAGTAAGAGACAGGATTCTCTATTGTGTCTATGTTAAGTAGATTAGAGGAACATTGAAGGCCTGGGTCTCAATGTAAATTGTCTTGGTTATTGATTGTAAAACTTAGCAAGGTTTAATTTGCAATGCCCTTTTGCTCAATATAAAATACTACTGTTTGTATTCTCAGACTGTTTGTGTGAATGAGGAATGTATGCATCAGGAAAAGATAAGGTGTGAAGGCCATTGTTATAGCCAGAGTCAAGGAAGGAGGAGTGAAGAAACTTAAAGAACATCAAAGAATCATCAACGCGCATCCATAATGAAGGGCAGATTGACGACCCTGAGGTAAAGGCTGGCACCCCTAAAGACAATTGATTAAATCGGGAACAAAGGACAGGATGACCCTCTCGGAGGTGTATTGGAATGTTTACACCAATTAAGAAGTAACCGGTCACAAAGTGACACAGCAAAATCCATAGGCTTCAACAGAGAAGAAAACCTATAAGAACAGGGTGCTTTGCCATAGGACTTTGGGTTCGTCTTGCCACACTCCAGGAGCATCGGATCGCGACCGATAGAACCCCGCTCCCCTCTGTGACCAATCTGGCTGGCCACTAGATTGATCCAGACTCTGGACTGGTAACTATAAACATCACTGCAGGACTGTGTGTGTGTGTGTGTGTGTGTGTGTGTGTGTGTGTGTGTGTGTCTAAAAAGCATATGCTAACTGTGGTATTCTCAATAAACGCTGTGTGTATTTACCTTCCTCTATAAAGATCCCGTGTGCTTTGTATGAGCATAACACCTGAGTCGAATTTGGGGTAGTGTAGACGCAGCACTTTGCAATTCAATGGTATTAGCCTCTGGGAGCTATCCCAGAGTGCTCCAATGTGACTGCTCTGGACAGCACTTTCAGCTCTGATGCACTAGCCAGGTACACAAGAAAAGCACTGGGAACTTTTGAATTTCATTTCCTGTTTGGTCAGCGTGGCTAGCTCAGCAGAACAGGTGACCATGCCGTCCCAGAATCGCAAACGAGCTCCATCATGGAGTGAACGGGAGACATTGGATCTGATTGCTGTATGGGGAGAAGAATCTGTGCAGGCAGAACTCCGATCCAGCAGAAGAAATACTGATATATATGCCAAAATCACACAGGGCATGGTGGAGAGAGGTTACACCAGGGATGCACAGCAGTGCTGCGTGAAAGTCAAGGAGCTCAGGCAAGCCTTCTAAAAGACAAAGGAGGGAAATGGTCGCTCTGGGTCAGAACTCCAGACATGCCTCTTCTATGATCAGCTGCATGCCATTCTAGGGGGGGAGGGGAGGGACCCTACCAATAGCCAGTGAGGGATAGCTCAGTGGTTTGAGCATTGGCCTGCTAAACCCAGGGTTGTGAGTTCAATCCTTGAGTAGGCCACTTAGGGGTCTGGGGCAAAATCAGTACTTGGTCCTGCTAGTGAAGGCAGGGGGCTGGACTCAATGACCTTTCAAGGTCCCTTCCACTTCTATGAGATAGGTATATCTCCATATATTTTTACCCCAACACTTTCTGTGGACACCTGCAAGGTGGCAGCCTCACGCAACATGGATGAGGATTTTGTGGATGAGGAAGAGGAGGAGGAGGAGGAGAATGCACAGTAGGCAAGTGGAGAATCCGTTCTCTCCGGCAGCCAGGACCTTTTCCTCACCCTGGAGCCAATACCCTCCCAGGGCCTATTGTTCCCAGATCCTGAAGGCGGAGAAGGCACCTCTGGTGAGTGCACATTTGTAACGATACTATAGGGATTAAAAGCAATTGTGTTTAATGTTTGATTTGCCATGAACAATTGGGATGCATTCGCGGCCAGTACAGCTAATGGAAAAGTCTGTTAACGTGTCTGGGGATGGAGCGGGAATCCTCCAGTGACATCTCCATGAAGCTCTCCTGGAGGTACTCAGAAAGCCTTTGCAGAAGGTTTCTGGGGAGGGCTGCCTTATTTCGTCCTCCACGGTAGGACACTTTTGTGACGGGTTGAATCACAGAAACCCTCTTGGGAGCTACCACCTGATGTGCCAAGACTACTTCTGCCCCTGCTTTCCCTGCCAGCTTGGGACCCCAGCACCCTGTCTTGCTGAGCCAGACACGCCAGTCTGCTCCAACAGAGACCCGGGATCTGAATTACTTGCCCCATAGCTGCAGACTTAACTGAAAGCAGCTTACAGAAGTGTTCTTGTCTTTAACACTCAGATGCCCAACTCCCAATGGGGTCTAAACCCCGAATAAATCCGTTTTACCCTGTATAAAGCTTATACAGGGTAAACTCATAAATTGTTCGCCCTCTATAACACCGATAGAGAGATATGCACAGCTGTTTGCCCCCCCCCCAAAGTATTAATGCCTACTCTGGGTTAATTAATAAGTAAAAAGTGATTTTATTAAATACAGAAAGTAGAATTTAAGTGGTTCCAAGTACTGTAGTAACAGACAGAACAATGTGAATTACCAAGCAAAATAAAATAAAACACGCAAGTCTATGTCTAATACAGTAAGAAACTGAATACAGATAAGATCTCACCCTCAGAGATGTTTCAATACATTTCTTTCACAGACTGGACGCCTTCCTAGTCTGGGCACAATCCTTTCCCCTGGTACAGCCCTTGTTCCAGCTCAGGTGGTAGCTAGGGGATTCCTCATGATAGCTCTCTGCTTTATCCTGTTCCACCCATTTATATATCTTTTACATAAGGAGGGAATCCTTTGTCCCTCTGGGTCTCCAATGGAAAAGCACTAAGTTAAAGATGGATTCCTGTTCAGGTGACATGATCACATGTCACTGTAAGACTTCATTACCCACTTGCCAGCACACAGTATACAGGAAGACTTACAGGTAAAATGGAGCCATCTGCAGTCAATTGTCCTGGTTAATGGGAGTCATCAAGATTCCAAACCACCATTAATGGTCCACACTTTGCATAATTACAGTAGGCCCTCAGAGTTATATTTCTAGGTTCAGATCAGGGCTGGCTCCAGGTTTTTTGCCGCCCCAAGCAAAAAGAAAAAAGAAAAAAGCTGAAGTGCCGCCACCGAAGCAAAAAAAAAAAAAAAGGGGGGGGGGGTGCTGCCCCTTGAAAAGAGCCGCCCCCAAAGGGCTGGAATACCACCCCTTGAGAAGTGCCGCCCCACTTCTTGGAACGCTGGTGCCTAGAGCCGGCCCTGGTTCAGATACAAGAGTGGTACATTTATACAAATAGGATGATCAGTAGATTATAAGCTTTGTAATGATACCTTACAAGAGACCTTTTGCATGAAGCATATTCGAGTTACATTAGCATATTTTCATAAAACAATATAGAATGCAACATCATGCCAAATCAGTAGCAAATGATCTGGAATCATTGCAGCACAAAGCATGGCAGCGAAGGGTCCTGGGTTTTGGTCACATTCATGCAACATTCGGTCTTTATCTTTCTGTGTTAGCCTCAGAAGAGTGATATCATTCATGGTCACCTGGTTGAA
This sequence comes from Terrapene triunguis, assembly GCF_002925995.2. Lineage (NCBI taxonomy): Eukaryota > Metazoa > Chordata > Testudines > Emydidae > Terrapene > Terrapene triunguis. The sequence continues at coordinate 59,275,794 of NW_020664447.1, forward strand.
ATAGGGGAGGTTTTGTAAGGGAACAATAATCCCCTCTGTTTGGTGATCCCCGAGACATTAGACCTCGGGCATGCTGGGCTGTTTGCACTTGGCTAAAAGGGATCATCCTGGAGAACAACCACACGGGGGGGGGGGGAGAAGGGGTGTGTGGTTGTTCTAACCCAAAACCACGGCCCCTCCTTCTAAACGGCAAACACAACCAGCATGTGGATACTGTCAGGCTAGAGAGGAACACTATGGGCTGGGAACAGTATGGAGAGGGGAGGGAGACTGGGGTTACCAAACGAGGTGCAGGTGGAAAGGAAGGGTGACACCACAGAAGGGAGACTGGGGCAGACCTTGACAGCAGGGAGGTTGAAAAATGGTAGAAGAGAGGCCTTACAAAGATGCTCCAGGACACAGTAGAGGGGAAGCACACCTGCTAACTGCCCTGGCTCCCAGACCCACAACACATTGGGATAGCAGCGTCCTAAGAAGATAACAAACAGGTTGTGGGGAAATAGGATTTGTTTAGGGGAGGCATGAGGAAGGGTATGAAACCTGTTGGGGGCCTCAATAGTTGCTGAGTGGTATCCATAGAAGGCTTATCAGAACCTGTCCTAAGTCCTGAATCATTGGAGTTTTCCTGTCACTGGTTTTATGTCTGTTTTTCCAGTGTTGATGATTGTGGTTTGCATACTGTTAGATACTTTTGCCATGTGGTGTCATTGTGATGGAATATGTACTAATGGCCAAGGAAATACAGGAGAGCTATATCAAAAATGTGAGACAGTTTATTTTTTATGAGGTATGGATGGTACAAAATCATACATTTGTAACCCAGGGTTTCAGCCTTTGTACCATTATTGCTTGAAAGCATGCTCTGGCTTGCTGGATTTGGGTTGTTAGGCACCAAACAAGGGATCCCCCTTAAAACACAGGACAGGAGGTCACTTTAATATTGATATATCAGTATGTAACATGTGAGCCAGAGAATGTAGGTTTTTAGTCGTGCGGGTTTATGTTTTATCCTCTCAGGATATATCTACACTATATTGTAAACCCAGGTCTGTGGGACTTAGACATTTGGAATTAGTGTTTCTAAGACTGTGTTTGAGCATCCAAATTGCATTGTAAACCTGGGCTCACAATTGCTGGACCTGGGTCTTGCAGCCGTGCTAAATTTCTGTACTGCACAACGCAGATCTTCTGACTCGGGTCTGTGTCTTGAGCTGCATCCACACTGCAAAATGACAGGGCTTGGACCTGAATCTCAGTGGGACTCAGGATAGGACCTGGGTCCTGAGTGCTTGCTGACCTGAGTCAGACTGATTTGTGTGTGGATGGAGGGCAGGCTTGGGCTCAAACCTGAGTCAGAGCCTTGGCTTAGTGTGCATTTGTGACAATGTGGGAATTTTCTGTAATATTTGTATGAAGCCGATGTGTGCCTCAGTTTCCCCTACATGCTGCATTGTTACCTAGTGTCTCAGCCTTAGTTTCACATATCAACGGAGTAGCTGAGAAGACAAAGGCAAATACAATCACCAAGACATTGACACCTAGCAACCAACAACTCAGAAGGATATGGATTTCCCTGCTTCTCCTCAAGGTCCCGGGAAGTGGCGCAACAATCCCCAGCCCGAGAACAAAGGACTGGAGTGGTGTGAGGTGTGGAATAAGAGTTGGTTGGGGAAAGGAGTCCGGGCTCACCTGGAGTTTGACCAAGGACTGGAGGTCAGACTGAGAGACAGAGCTTGAACAATGGGGTTCACTACAGCTTGACTGGCCTCTGGGTTTATCAGAATGATCTATTCTTTAACCTTCAGTTCTCTCTGCTAACCTAAGGACTTCCTATGCTGTGTTCCAGTTGACTAATAAACCCTACTGTTTTGACAATGTGGTTTGAGTGTCACTGCAAATGCTTGCTGAGGTGCATTAATCCCTGAAGAGTGTACAAGTCTCTACCAAAAGCTTATCTCAGTTGGACTCAGCTGAGATGTGAAGGAAAAGTCCTAAAGGCTCAAAGGTCCAATCCAAGGAGGTGGTGAAGCCACATGGCTTACCCTGGAGGCAGAGTGAGATCCCTAGGGGGTCAGGCACTCTGAAAGGATTCCGCCTAGAGACTGTTCCAAAGCTGGAGGCATAGCACCGATCCTGTGGTGACAGCAGTGTAAACATATCCTCAAGGCCTTGATCCTGTGAGGTGTTGAGCACCTCCACTCCCATTAAAGTCAATGGAAGTTGAGAGGCTTAGCCTCCCTTGGGAGGCACTCGGCACCTTGCAGGATCAGGTGCAGCACTTGAGAAGAGCACACTGAAAAAAATGCATTCGCTTTGAGGCCCTGATAATCAATATATTAATGTAAAAATAACCTAAAGTACACCAGAACAAACAGAACATTCTGGTGGCTGGGGACAATAAGCCTCGCAACCTATGGTTTATTTGAGGAATTTTTTCTGAAAAAAAAAAAAATGGTTGGCAGCTATAAAGGCAATTGTGCAAATCAATTTACACAAGAAATTGAGCCAATACATGAGAGACTGAGCTCACAATGTGTTGAAGAGATGTATTTTAAAAATATTCCTTCAACAATCAGGAAAATAAACCATAATTTTCACTAAAACTTTCTACAAATGTTGAATGTTTGCCCCACAATTTCCCATAAGCCACATATAGTACAATATAACCCACTTGCTTATTAGCTTCTAGGAGGTCTAAAATCTTCAGTCTGGATAGAGTTCATTGCTTAGTATTCAAAATACTAGTCCAACTATCAAAACTTAGTTAATTATTAAGCCTATGTGTTTAATCAGGATACCTGACTCTGCAAATTGTGGAAATCTAGTGCTCTTCTGCTTAAGCAGGTTCTGCAGCCGGAAGGAAAATGGGATTTTATTTTCAACATTTGGTTAGGTTAAGTACAATAATATTGGATATTTCTGCTGACTGAATACCAATCCGACTTGCGCAGTTTTGCCACATTCGAGATTTACATTTTGCTTTTCTAGTATGGCGAAGTTTTTGGATCACAGAATTTTGCTGTTAGTAATTTCATTTTTAACAAGTCTGCAGAGTACAAAGCTAATGTCAGAGTGGAAAAAGTGTGGTGATCAGGAATGTGAAAGTAAGTTAAAAGTTTTTTTGTTTTTAATGAGTCTGGTAAATCCATATGCAGTCATTTCAAATCACAATGTAGAAGCCCACAATAAAAATGTGAAAGAAAATTTGGGAAGTGTAAATGCTTTAATGTACTGTTGTCAAAGTATTAGGGATATGAAAGATACCCCTATATATTTTCAATAAAGGAAAAATATTCCTGGAAAACCCTCTTGTGGGATTGTGTTGTGGAAATATGCAAAAGGGCAAAGTTCAGTAGACATACTTCTTGTTACCAGTACATTAGAAACTTGGCGCTAACACCTTACAGCTTTTCATGAGTTTCCTCAAAATAGTCTATGTTAAGAAGCATCTAATTTATTTTTTTAATGATTCTTCTCTGTATACTGTAATACTTTTTAAAAATTCTAAACTGATATATCTGTAAATGTAAAATGAATATAAAAATGTTTACAGAACACATATTCTGGTTTAGCAAAATGTTCTTTTTTTTCCATTATAAGTTCTTATTGTGAAAGATACTGCTCATTTGCCCTTTATTTATTTTTCCTGCTATGGTGTGAATTAAGGGCAGAAACTAGTTGAAGAATAGGACAGAAAAGCCCTATATAATTTGGGTGCATTGTCTGCATAAATAGCTGTCCAGGCTTGCTGCAGAATCAGAAATGGCAGTGATACAAAATGGATACTTTGTGGAAAAGCCACCTCTCTGATTACCACTGTGAAACCTGTTTGTCACTTATACTTGGAGCCAATTTTTCAGCTGCCTCCTTTGATTTTGCACTTACAAATTTTTGCACTTTCAAAATTGAGAGCCTATCCACCTTGCAAGCTGACATTTGCACAGAGTTCCCAATCCTGCAAGTTGCTCTATGCAGATGGATCCTTGCACCCATGTGGAGCCCCATTGATTTCAGGGAGCTCCATGAAGGCTCACGTGTCTGCTTCTCTGGAGCAGTTTATGGGAGGGATTGGGACTCAAATTGAGTATATATTTAAAAAGTTATTGAAAAGGAAATTGAAATGAAAGTCAGCCACCTACACTTTAAATTTCCTGCTTTTGGCAACATGTCTATTCCTTCATGCTTATATTGTTTAAACTTAGCTTGTTTGTCTTTAATATTACGTTCAAAAGACGGGACTAAAATAGCTGAAAAATAAGTCAATGAAAATGTGCAATATTTAAAAGTCAAACAATCAAAATACTTGGAAAATGTTGTGTTTGGATCTTGGAGGTGTGTAACACCTTACCCTGCAGCTGCTCCACGTGTATAACTCCCATTGAAGGCACTGGAAGTTTTGTGTGTGCCAATACTGAAAATGGTCTGCACATCTAGGACTGGAATTTGTTCTCACTGATGTCAATAGGATTTTTGCCATTGACTTAAATGAGAGCAGGATAGGGCCTCCAATGTATATTCCAGTTTTTAGTAGCTTTCTACTTTAGAATTTAAACAGTGATATTATCATAAAACATATTTTATTCATATATAAACAATGTTTAGTGTTTCTTCATATACATCACATCTACTTTTTCAGAGTGATGAATGATTTAAGAAAAGCAGTTATTATAGTTGCTTTTTGCTCCCTTTTTACATATATTCAGCTGCAATGATCAGAGTCCAAGGCACTAAAGACTACGTAGGGCCTGACTGCCGATATCTGAAATTCAAAATGGGGGAAGAGATAATCGTATACTCCAAACTTTCAAGAAAAAGGGAAGATTTGTGGGCAGGAAGTGTAAGTATTTCAGTCTGCAATAATTTCACTATGAGCAAGCCAAGTAAAACAATAATACAGGGGTGGTCAAGCATACAACAATCTTCAGAAATTTGAGTGCCACGCCTGGACAGGCACGCCTTGGAGGTCTGAAGCTCTGAGCCCTTCTTCCCTGCTGGAGAAGAAACCAGAGACAACGCGGGGGGGGGGCATGCGATGTCATGTGCCCCCCAAAGCTTTTTGCCAGGGTTTGCTGGCCCTGTTCGGTCACATGGTGTCACCAGACCCCCTCCCTGCACGGCAGCTGCTGGAGCCAGCAAGTTGGGAGCTGCAGCTGTGGGGCGAGGTGTAGCGGCACAAACAGCTCCTGCTCCCGTTTTGCTACCTGCGTGCTGAAGCTGCAGCGGGGGAGGGGCTTTTGCTGCCCGAGCGGCTCAATCCGGCGCGGCTGCCCTGTCAGCCGCTTTTGGGTCTTTAGATAGCCGTCCGGGGGAAATCCCGGACATTTTTAGCTTTTTACAAATTCCCCCCGGACGGCTATTTAAAGACCCAAAAGCCGGACATGTCCGGGGAAACCCGGACGGATGGTAACCCTAGGCATAGGGGACTTCATGAGCCGCACGTTAACTGTAAAAGAGGCACATGTGGCTCACAAGCCATGGTTTGGCCACCCCTGTAATAATACATTTGCACATCTATAATACCTGTCATCTGAGAATCTTACAACACTTGATGAACATTAGCCAATTAAGGCTCACAGCATCTTTGTGAGGTAGGTAGTTACGATTTCCATTTTCCCCAGATAGGGAAACTTAACCACAGATTTGGCCAAGATCCCACTGGGAGTGGTAGAGCTGAGACTGCAATCCTGGTCTTCAGTCTCACAGTAATTATGCTATAGTCACTATCATATCATCTGTCTTTTAACTACATTGCTTACTTAGAACAATTCAAGTCTATTGGGTCAAGCATCCACAGACTAATTAGAATGAAGATAAGGAGTTGTTAAAACTATCTAATCAAAAATCCAATTTTGGTGTCTGATCCTGCAATCTTTGTTAAAACAAAACTCCCAAAGAAGAAATTGGGAATTTTTCTTGAGCACCTTCAATAGAATGGTCAAATGGTTAAGACAGTGGTGGACTTAAGATACAGTGGACATGTGTTTGCATATAGTTCAAACCCTGTAGGTGCTCAAATACCAGGTGATGGTTACAATAGAAGACCTGATAGCTCTACAAAAAAATAAAGTTAACCAATTCAGTCCATCAGTGAAATTTTATGCATTTTGAAAATTTGAACATGTCATAAAATATATATTTACCTAGTAGGGCGGAATAATTTTAAAAGCAGCACAGGTGATCATTGCCTGTAGTCTTTGATAATATAAAAATGTAATACTTTTCTTTCAGTTAGGAGTTTGGTAGCTCAGATTACTAGATAACCCTGTACCTCCTGTTGACGTGGATCATAACAATTTCTGATCTAGTTCCCTAGCACATCTACACAGAGAAATAATTTAGGGCTGGTAGTAGGTACCCGATGTATACATTACATTTGTGAACATAAGATACATGGAGGAGTATGGTTCTCATTTGCTATGAGGGAATGAATTTGGTTTGACTTAAGTCACTGGGAGCTTTGCCACTGATTTCAGTGGGAGTGGGATCAAATCATTAGTGCATATAACAACACACGAATTGAAGCTGTGTCCAGGTTACTGTTTTGATACTGAACCGACATATGTTCACAATAGTAATGTGCAAGTGTATACTGTAAAAAATAGCATGGGGTATATAGTGTCATACGCTTCAAGAAGTGATGGAGAAAAAATTTATTTGTGAAGGAGAAGGGGTTCCATTGACCAAAATGGGTATCAATATCAACTTTAGAGGGCTCTTCTAATCTAAGTATTTGTTTGATCATAAGTTCTTAACATGCAAAGATACACACATCATCTGTATATATAACAAAATGCTAAATACTCTCCTTCCATTTTTATTTTTATAGAAAGGGAAGGATTTTGGATATTTCCCAAAGAATGCCGTTCAAATTGAAGATGTTTTTATTACACAAGAAGTAGAAGTGCCAACTAAGGTAAACTAATATCACCAATCTTCCCTGTATACTGATGAACAGCTGAAATTCTATTCTCCAGGTGATATATGGGTAGAAACTCAGGTGTCATTGCCAGTCTTTTTTGGGGTCATTCAGTATGTGTTTTTCTTGTTATTTTACCATTTGTCTGTGTATAGTGCTCAGACACAGATCTCTATTAAGAAGTTTAGATCCACACATTATACCAACTAAGCCAAATAGAGCCATGAGGAATATCCAGATTACCTACATTTCCTCATACAAGGCTATACACACATACTATTGTACATAAGCAAAAAAGTAGATAAAATGGGTATATTATTTTATTACAAAATACTTTAAAACATTCATGCACATAATAAAAAGGTGAATATTATTCTTTTAGGAAACTGATTTCCTTTGTCTTGATGGAGGTGAATACCTTTTGGAAAATAAAGATAGAGTATTGCATGATCATAATGAAGAAAGTGAATATCCATTACCTTACACAGAGCCAGAATCAAAGATGCCCGAAGGTGAGCTCCAAAAACAGACAAGTATTTCCTTCCATCGGGAACATGGAATTGAGTTAGTTCCTGAAAGTGATGAATTAGACAGAAAATTCAAAGACCCTCACACTCAAAAGGAGACTGAGAGCAATAAATTGTTCAGAAAGAACAAAAATGGAAAAGATGATGCTGTCCTGCAAGAAGCTGAAAGCAGTCACCTATTGAAACCAGTTCCAATACAATCTACATGGACTGTTTCTGGTGTTGTAGGATGGCTTGGCCTAGGAAGTAAACAAGATGAGGAAGCTTTTGAAACAGTTACCGAGTCTCTAGAAGAAAATACATTCAGAAGCAGAAAAATAGCAATAACTGATGAAAGTGACATGAAAGAACTAAATGATGAGGATAAACCAGAGCCTTCTGGCTGGTTTCAGAGTAGACTGACAGATTTACTACATTTTGGTAGAGAGAATTCAGGGCTTGGTTTGCTGTCTAAAGAAAATAATCAACAAATCCATGATAGTTCTAGTAATGCTGAACATTCTGAGTTTGAACAAAGAAATGCAGCTGTGGAAACATCAACAGAAGAAAAGCAAAAGAGTGACAATGAGGTATCCAAATCAAGCTGGTTTAATTTGGGTTTAAGTGATGTTTTAACATTTGGTCATGCTAAGAAAGAGAACACTATAACAAAAGAGGAGCAAAGCAGAGAAATGAAGGTTGCAACAGATAAGAATGAAGAAATTCAGACTTCGAGCCCACAAGAAACTGAATCTCAGATGGACAGAGAACTGAAAAAGGCAACAGCCGAAGTAATGATAAGTGAAGAACAAAATAACAAGAAAAATAATGTACAAGAAATATTAGATTCTGACAATAAAACACCAACTTCTGGGGAGCTGCCAGTAAATGAAGATAATCCTCTCAATTTAAAGAGCATCAAAAATGCAGAAGTGTCATCTTTTACTACAGATGTTGCTGACAAAGACAAACTAATTGAACCTTACAGTTCAGAACAAGACCCAGTATCAGAAACTCAAGTTATGGAAAACACTGAAGTTAAAGAGATAACTCAGGAGTCAGAAAGCATAAATGGCCAGTCAGGTTGGTATGAAAATATATATAGTAACTTCATTACTTTTAATAGGGACACATCAGATAATCAACAGGGGCAGGAATCTGTGGTTGCTCATGGCACACAGGAATCAGTTACATCCCAGCTTCACTCTTTTCCCAGCTCACCTCAGAGCTTAGACTCCACTGTTGCTAAAAATTCAGAAGAAGAAAAGCATGACACGTTTGAAGAATCTCAATCTTTCCTTTCACTTAGTCATTTTACAAACATACTGAGCTTTCACAGTTTAACAACCAAAGTAAAGGAATCTGTGCAAAGTGCACAGGAGGATTTGAACTTTAGTGAAGAACCCTCCCAATTTGAAAATAATGATGAAATATTACAAGGAAGTAAAGAAACTGCAGTGAAATTACAAGCAAATCAGAGGGTTAGTGAGAATGTGCGAGAGAAGGGAGATGTGGCAATGTCCCAAGAAAGTGTTCTGTTGTCCCCATTAGCAGTGCAAAGTTATGAACAAAGTAGTGAAAAAACTATACAGGATACCAGATTAGTAAAAGATAACAATACTTCACCCCTTTTATCTGTAGAATCCCAATTAGAACCTAAAATCTCCCCAGGTCAACATTCACAAATATCTAGATATTCAAACCCTGAGGAACCCATTTCTGATGGTAGTGAAAGACAGGAATTTTCTAATATAAAAGATAACAGTGATGTCCCTATCTCCAAAGACCAGCAGCACGTATCTTTAGATTTAAAGTTAGAAAATACTATAGATTCACCAGTACAACATGAATATTTAAGTGAAGATTTTTATTCTAGTGAACAGCGTGTGTTATCAAAAGAGGAACCAATTGAACATAAGGAGGACAGAACAGTTAAGAATGAAGAAATGCATGGTTTAAACCTACAGGAAACTGAAACTTACATAGAGAGGAAATCAAAAAGAGAAATAGCTGAAATGATGCAAGATGAAGGACAAAATAATCTGAAAACAAATAAACAAGAATCAGTAGATTCAGAATATGACACACCAAGTTCTGGGGAGTTGCCAGCAAATTTAGATAGTCTTCTGAACTTCAAGAAAAAACTAAATGAAGCTGAGTCACCTCTTACTCAAGGAATATCAGACAAAACCAAACTAACTGAGCTTTACAGTACAGAACAAAATTCAGCAGCAGAAAGTCAAGTAATAGAAAATACTGAAATAAAAGAGATAACAGAGGAATCAGAGAGCAAAAATGACCAGGCAGGTTGGTATGAAAATATCTCTGGCAACATAGATTTTAATATGGACATATCAGATGATCTAAAGGAGCAGGAATCTATAGTTTCTCAAGACACGCAAGAATCAGTTGTATCCCAGCTTTTATCTTCTTCAAGTTTATCTCAGGACTTAGACATAGCTGATAATTCTGAGAAAGACAAGCAAAACCAGTTTGAAGAACCACAGTCTGTTTTTTCTTTTAGTCGTTATAAAAACATACTGAGCTTCCAATGTTTTGCAACCAAAGATGAGCATCCTCTGCAAGGGCTACCAGAGACTCTGAGCTTCGATGATGAAAATGGCCAGACTACAAATGGCAAAGAAATTGAACTGAAAGGCCAAACAAATCAGAAGATTAATGAACAAGTACTAGAGAAGAGTGATGTAGACATTTCCAAAGAAAGTGTTCTATTTTCTCCATTGACAGTGCAAAATATTGAACAAGATAGTGAAAACACAATGAAAGATACTAAACTGGTAAAAGATAGCTCACTTCTTTCATTTACAGAATCCCAGTTAGAACACAGAGTAGACCCTTTATTTACATATCCAAAATGCAAGGAACACAATTCTAAACGTAATGAAAGAGAGGAATTTTCTAATATAAAAGAGAAAAGTGAAGATTCTATTTTAGAAGATGAGCAGCAGGTATCTTTAGAATCAAAATTAAATATAAAAGATTTACCAGAACAACATGGATACTTTTGTGAAGATTCTTATTCTAGTCAACAAAATATTAATAAAAAGGGAGAAAGGCAGGGTTACTTAGCTGAAAAATTTTCAGAGGATAATGGTCATGAACTTGGCATTGATCACATTGCTGACACAAAGAAAGTTCAAGTTTCAGACCAGTTATCTTCTCTGGAATTGGATGAATCACTATCAAAACACCATGGAAATAAGGAAGTACAGGGACAACATATTACTTTGGATTCTGAAGAAGAAAGAGAACTCACTGATGTGGAATATACTGAAAATTCTTCTGACAAAGGTTTGCATGATGTCTCTCAAGATTCCATAAAAGATAATTTTTCCAACTCAAATGTTGATGATGTTGTGTTAGACAAAATTGTAGTGAATAGCAAAGACATAAATAATTTTTCCCAAGACAGAATAAAACAGCCAGAGAATTTTTCACAACATATTTCAAAGTGTGGTGAAGATAATCTAGAACACAGTGAGCAAATGATAAATTATGAGCCAAATAAACCCCAAAATGAAAAGAAAGCAAATATTTTGACTAACCAAGAAGCATCTTCAGTAGATACGTCTGAGGAAATAATACGAAGTGAGAATATAATTCTTGAGCAAGACAGTCACACATTAAATTATTTACTGTATGGTTTGCAAAACAAAGGCAATGAAGTTCCACAATCTTCTATGCCATTTCCACAGGAGCAAATAGATGAAGACTACAATAAAAGAGAACATATTTCAAATCCATCTGAACAGCATCCTGATAATACTAGAATTAGTGATGATTCATTAACAGTAAATGTTCTTGGGGAACAAGTCCTACAAGAACAGATTATAGCACCTGATGCTAGTGCTGATACTTTTTCTGAAGAGGAGCTGCAATCTCAACAAATTTCCATGAATATACCACACCATAAGAAAGAACCAATAGATATAGAACTGGATGATTCATCTTCCCAACATGAGCCTCTGATATCAGAACATGGGACTGGGGATAATACTAATTCAGATCCTGGAAAGAACTGTAAAAATCAGGTGCTACATAATAAAAGAAAAGAGTCTTCCATGTCATCAGATTTAGAAGTGCCTGAGCCCAGCAGTTCAAGTCATCATGAAGATACGGAAAGCATAAATACAGAAAATGAATCTGAATATCAGAACATATCATCATATCCTCATTCAAATGACAATGTAACACCAAAGCTACAGGACGTTGCAGAATCACAGAAAATGTCTGAAGAAAGTTTAGTTACAACAAAAACAACTGCAGAATCCAGTCATATCCTACTTACTGAACACGAACATTTATTCCAAAAACAATCTAGTGTAGTTGAAAACTCTGAAAAAAGAAACCTAGCATTACATTTAGAATCTTTTGAGTCTACTGAATTGCAAACCCAGGCACCTCTTAAAAATAATGGTGGCTGTAATCCTAACAAGCCTTTGTCACATATTCCCCATTATCATGATTCAGCACACAACAACATAGAATGTGTACCTTCGCAAAGTGAGCAGGGCTTGGATACACTCCATTTAAATGCTGTTAAACATAGAGATCTGAATGGTAAAAGACACATTGACAGGGAAGATGCTCTTCCAACTGAAAACATAAATCATATAGAAAAATTAACTACATCTGAAAAAGCAAGAGATAGTAAGGAAAAAAGCAAAAAAGATACTGATGATCAGAAAAAAACAGACTCCCAAAATATAAATGATAAAAATGGTGTCATGACAGAGGGGGTGGTGACTAGTATTTTTACAAAAACTTCACAGTTTCTTGGAAGTTTGTTTAGTAAAAATAATAATGGAGACTTTAGAAAAAATTCTGAACACAAAATTCCTGTCCTAGACCCAAATGAAAACAGGGAAGATATTAGAATAAACCAGATAAAGGTAGAATTTAATAACGTGCAAAGGAGAGAGGCTGAGTTAAAGGAAAATGAATCTGAACAAGAGAAAGACACAGTTCAGACGGCAAAAGCTACAAATAATTTAAACATAGATCATTTTAAAATGCTAAAAGATAGATCTGAAGAAGGACAACTTGGCATTCAGGAAAAAAAGATTACATCAGAAACAGGAACAAACAACAAGGAAACTGATAAAACCATAATCTGGGAGACTGAGTCTATGTCCCAGAAAACAAGGAAAGAAGGCCAAAGAGTAATTGAAAGGAACACAGATATATCCAACTCATTCATTGCATACCAACTGCTTTATTCAAAATTGTCTCAGGAAGTGAAGCAACCTTTAAAGAGTCTGTGTGAAAAAAACAAACTCTTGGTGCTAGAACAACAGTTTAAAAAAGTTCAGCATGATATCACTACTTTTACATGTGAAGACAGTTTCATGCAGAAGAAACAAGTGACTGCCTCTGTGGAAGAGGAACATAATCTGGACACTGGCTATGAGAAATGTATAAAGGAGAAAATGAATTTTCTTCCAGAGCTACAAGATCTTCTATCAGCCATCAGAACAAAGTGTGAAGCCCAAAATGCAGAATCAGGTACTGGACTACTGATTTACTAATTAAAGGTGATAAAACAAGAACAATACTTGCTTTGTGTGAGAAAAATGTAAGACAGGTGTGACACTGTCCACTTTTAGTGGTTTAAAATCAACACTAGTGAATTTAGCTACTAGCTGTTAATAGGTGATTATAGTAGTGTAGCTATTTAACACTTTCTTTGAGGAATATATAACTCCCTTATGCCACACTACTTATAGGTTATGGACACCATTATGTAATATAAAATATATGGACATGGGTAAAGTACTTGTAAGAATTAATGATAAAGCCAGTAGAAAACCACCTAAAATTGTTAAGCGATAAAAGTTCACAATTATTCCAGAGATAGTTCCTCTTCCTTAGGTTCTCTGGCCTGATCCAAAGCTCATTGAAGTTAATGAGAGTCTTTCCATTTACTTCAGTGGACATTAGACCGGACTATCTGTTGTTATACTTCACACCATAGCCTGTTATTTTACTCTGGTGAGTAAGTCCATTGATTTCAAAAGTCAGACTTAAGACTATCTTACCATGATTCTTTTTTATAATCAATCCCATTGTAATCAAACTCTTGATGCCACTGCATATTTTGGTTCCAGTATTCATTGATGGCATCATAAAGTACCAAAGTGTATCATATTTGTGTGACTAGTGTCACCATCGTTTAAATTATCATTCTCACAATGTAAGTAAAATAGGAATGTAGTTGGTAAATGTAGTTTTTCTAATGGGAAAAATGTATCCCTGGTATAAATCTACTGAAGCCAGTGAAGTTATGCCAGAAATGAATTTGGCTCAAAGGATTAAATATTCTAAATCCTCTAAAATTATGCCCACAGTTTAACACCTACAATATTTCTCAGTCAACAATGCATACAAAACTGGTAGTGAAAGATATATAACTACATATATACATACAAATCTAAAGTTTTTGGTTGCATAAAAACCTAGGCATAACATGGACATAGGCATGTGCAGTTTCAGTAGCCAAACTGAGGCTTTGAAAATATGGCCCAATTAGGGTATTTTCTAATAAATACTTGTTTTGCATGAACAGACTTAATTTTAATTAATTGTAACCCTTTTTCTCTGACAAATTGCTAATTCTTCTTAGCTCACTAAATGTAACTAATTGTGACTGTATTGTATCTTTATATAGTAACTGTACTTCCAGAACTGCCATGAAAAATTAATTAATGCTTATTTCCTTTTTGTGGCTGGAAACAATCTGTTTTCTGAAGCCTTCTGCTTGTTTAGTCCAAATCACTGAGCTAATTGAAGAAATCAAAACTTAGGATGGCACAGATAACTCCAGTCGTTTTTGCTCTGTCATCACATATCTGTATATATGCAGAGTGGTGACATACAATAATTTCATAGCTGCTGCACAAGATTATGAAATTTTCCGCAAAATTGAGTTCATCTCATAGCAGCGTTTTTTGTTAATTATATGAGCTCTTGTAATACTCTTCTATATGTGCAGCTGCTGTGTGCTTCCATTCATTACTCACAGACAAACATGTCTATGTTTGTTCTTTGTGCATATAACATTTGCAAGGAAATTTGTTAGTTTATGGAAAGCTGATCATCTTTAGTCCTGTATGAATTATTTTTTTCCTGGCTATTACACTCTCTTACTTGAGTTTTCCTCTCACATATCGGAACATGATTTCATAAAGAGACCTGGCAACCCTGGAAGAGTACTCCAATCAGTACTGATCAAAGACAAAACATAATTTTTTCTAAATAATGAACTATATTCTGGCCTTAATTACATCTGGGCAACACATATTCTTCTTTGAGTGCTTGCTCATGTTGAATCCATTCTAGGTGTGTGCGTGCCCACATGCATGGTTATTGGAGATTTTTGCCTTAGCGGTATCCGTAGGGTTGGAAATTGAACGCCCATGAGTGCCGCCCTCATGTGCCGGTATATCAGGCGCCACCAACCCTATGCCCTCTCAATTCCTTCTTAATGCTCGTGGTGGTTAGTCGGAGCAGCTTCCCGGTTTTTTTGTCTACTGACTTTTGTGCCTTAGTTTTGTTTATAGTAGTTAGTGTTAAGTAGTTGTTAAGTGTAGTTAATAGTTAGCAGTTAGGGTCCCAACAGGGACTTTGCCCCAGGCGGGGCATGCCCTGGTCTTCCGGGGCTTAAGCCCTGCGGGGACTGCAACAGGCCTATACCTGTAAGTGACCCCTATAGCAGCTGCCTCAAGTTCTTAGGGGAGTCACATGTTAGAGCAGGGGTGGGCAAACTTTTAGGCCTGAGGGCCACATCTGGGTATGGAAATTGTATGGCGGGCCATGAATGCTCACAAAATTAACAATTCAGAGGTATTCAAATAAACTCTATTTAATAAAGATACATTTTAGTGGAAATAAACATAAAACCTCAAGGGTGGGGCCATAGGAGACCAGGAGGGTCTGAGCTGTGATGACTGGCTGATAAGGAATGAGGCGAGTCTCTTGGAGGAGCGGTGCCTCAGGGATTGGTCGATGAAGGCGCTCCTAATTGGACTCGATTAGGGGCGGTATCCTGCGAAGCTGCTGGCCTTGATCATTGGCTAGTTTGGGCGGACGCTGGTGCAAGGAGGCTAGCACTTCGGGGATTGGGTGTGCTGCTGCGTAGAGGTGGGGTTCCGATCCCAGAAACAGCGCAGTGAAGTCTGGGTAAGCAGTGCCAATCGTGCCTGTGCAGTGTGGCTCTGCGTGCAGGAAGATGGTGCTCATCAAGGAATTGTGAATCGGGGCTGGGGAGCACCAGGCGGGCAGAGCGGGGCAAGTCCCCCACCCTGCTCCCTGGCGGGAGCTTGAGGGCTAGATTAAAAGGTCTGATGGGCTGGACGTGGCCCGCGGCCCATAGTTTGCCCACTCCTACATTAGATACAAGTGCCAAATTTGTAAGAACTTCCGACCCTGCATGCAAAAGGGGCGGGATATTCAGCTACGGGCTCTCCTCATGGAGTCCACCCTGCGTCCAGCCTCCATCCAGCCCTGCTAGGACTCGCCAAGTACTTCGGCCTTGGTGCACAGTGCGGCCCCGGCACCAGGCTCTGCCCGGCCCCATTCCCCATTGCTGGTGCCCAAAAAGAAGACTAAAAAGCATGGCACCGAGCAAAAAGGGGCATAGGCCATTGGGCAAAAGACCCACTTCAGGCCACCCGGCCACTCTGGAGCTGCGTGCTCACACCTCCCCAGGCGGGCCCTTAGCCCTGTGAAAGGTCCACCACTGATTCCCGGGAGCAGCATGGGACCAAAAACCCTGGCAGCACCGATGCCATCACAGGCTTCCCCAGCACCGAGAGAGTACAGGCATCTGCCCACACCGCCGATGCAGCATGTGCCCAGGAACCAGCAAAGGCTGCCCACAAGGGCAAGCCAGCTGCTAAGACTCCTCAGGGAGCAGTGGAGTGCCGCTGATCCCCCAAGACAAAGCAGCGCTCTCCACCTCCACGCTGCAGGTCGCTGGAGTTGCAAACCAGACACTCTGAGACTCATCCTTGGTCACTGGATCGCCTAGAGTAAGAAGCCGGTCACCGTTCTACCGACACCGTTCGACCTCCTGCCAATCATCCTGTAGGCGCAGGTCCTGGTCGCCTGCATCATGGTAGCGCTCCCCGTCGCATCTCCAGTCCCCCTGGCACCAGCACCAGTCCCCTCGTTACCAGCACCGATCACCTCGCTCTGGGCATTGGTCTCCAGTGGCGACAGTCAGAAAGCAGACCCAGGCATCGACGGCCCCACTGTGGTCACTGGAAGGGGATTCCTCCAGCATGGAAGCCCAGTTCAGCCCCTCGCCTAGACTGCACCAGCATGAATGGGCACCCAAAGCTGTGTTGATGTTGACAGTGCCAACTTGGCAGCATGGCCAGTGGCTGGTGCAGTGGCCTTATTGGGGTGCATGGGGAATGCCGGTTGTGGCGATGCCCCCTTCTCACCGCTCATCAGTCGCCGCCTCGGAGCAACAGCTGGCGGCACTGATGGCACCAGGCTCGGTGCACGAGGCACACTCAGTGGTCGAGGCAGAAGGAACAGTGCCCACTCCTAAGCCTCCCTCCCCCGTGGGGGAAGATGCCCTGGAACTTCCCCTGGTGGTGCAATCATCGTCCTCATCCCCGGATGAGACAGTTGCTGGACCCTCGAGGGCCAGCCCGATGGACGATTTAAAGGAACACCAGGCCCTGTTGCATCGGGTGGCCGAGAGCTTGGGCCTGGAAGTGGAGGCAATGGCTGAGCAGGTGGACATCTTGTTTAATGTCCTGTCAGCCTCTACCCCAACCCATGTTAGACTACCCATGCATGACGGTGTCCTTAAGAGTGCCAAGGGTCTCTGGCAAACTCCTTCCTCCATTCCTTCCACCTCAAAGAGGGACAAAAAGAAGTATTTTGTCCCGGCCAAGGGGTTTGAGTCTGATATACTGGCGCATGAACGTGGCACTCAAGGGGGCGCCACTGCCGACCCTATGGATACCGCTAAGGCAAAAATCTACAACAATTGTGCATGTGGATGTGCGGACACCTAGAATGGAATGGACATAAGCAACACATCTTGAAGAACAACAGTTACGAAAGTTGGGAACCATATTTTTTGCCTGCAGTTACATCCATGCAACCCCATTCTGAGACCAGAATTTGGCCCAATATATTTTAGAATATAGATTTACAGTGATATAATACACATTATGTAAATAGAACCCTGTCCTAAAAGTATTCTTATATTCCTGCCAGGTCACTTATTATATTGTCTTGTCACATGGTGACATCAGAAGAGTAACCCTTTAAATCAGTTGTCCATTTGTTTAGAGGTTTGGTTTTGGGGTTTTTTGGGGGGAGGGGGATTCCTTTTCTGGCAGTTGCCAGTGAGAGTCTGACTTTGAAAATGACTTTGAAAATGAGGAGGAATTCAGAAACCAAATTAGTGACATAGTGGGAAATAATCTTACAAAATTTCACATGAAAATTTCAATAAAATATTCTTGATGAGAAGGCTGAAAATAAACATGATTCCACTTCACAATTGTTTGCAGATATATCTGATGAGAGAAAATTATCAGACAAAGCTCCAAAAGAAGATCATCACAGGCATACAGCTTTGTATAAAGAACGTAACAGTGGCCAGCATTCAAAAGCAATAACAATTGCTCCAGTGAATCCTCAGAAGAAAATGTACAATTCAGCGAAAAATGTTCAGTTAGATGCTAAAAAACCTTTATCACAGATCTTTTTCCTGATTCAAAACTACATTCCCAATAATGGTAAGTGTGAAGTTGTTTGAGCTGAAAAAAAGATTTCAATCTTAAAAAAATAAAAATAAAAATGGAGCTATTAACAAGATAACTTGATAATGCAAAACATTTTCTTTCCTTATAAATTAACAGAAGAAGACTGGATATATCAGATTCTCCTGCATTTTGATGGTCTTGACGTTGGTGACTTTGTAAAATCTGTATTTTCAGCAATGGCAACTGTTAGCAAAAAGGTAAGATTTTGTTTCTTTAATGTTTTAACACCACCAGAGGGAAATTGAGCCCGATTCTGCTGTTGGTTACATTCTGCAACTCATCTGGAGTTGGAGCTGGAACTGATAGCAAAATTGGGGTAGGTATCGTCAGTGTGGCCTCTGTTTTTATGTTGAGGAAGCATTTAAGGAGACCAGAATTTTCAAACTTGGCCACAGGGAGACCTGATGCCCAACTGGTGAGGGGAGGGGGCAGGAAATGACACATTAGCTGCTGTTTTCTTCGGCCCCTTGCTGCTCCCATTGCCTCTGCAGAATCCTCCCTTGTGCATTTAGTACATTCAAATGTGTGTTTATAGAACAGCCAAGAAAACACACTTGTCAAACACACCAGCATCTTTTATCTATTTTTTTAAAGGAAACCCATGGCATGCTTCTGCTCCCATTGAAGTCATTGGCAGAATTCCCTTTGATTTAAATGAAAGCTGGGTTGGGCCTGGAATAAAAAAATAAAATAATAAAAAAGGTACTGCAATCTTTTAGTAGTGATTTTACACATACAGTACCAGAATCAAGAAATTTAAACTTTTGGTTCCCACAGCAACATAACATGGTCTTCTTGTGAACATATTCAATGTACAAAAGTTAGTACAATATATAAAATAATATAAAATGCGAGGCACAGTGGGTGTGGGAACTATAATTTTGTATTTGCTGCAAAATCTACAAATGTAAAATCTCCATCAGCAAGTTGTGTTACCATAGATTTTGTTTTCTTCTTTCAATATATAGATTAAGTCAACTGTTTTCAAACTGTGGTAGAAGTACAACTGAAGGTGCACTGGCCACAGTTAGATGCTGTACAAGATGATTTAAAAAAATTAGTCTTCATAACCCCTCAGTAAAAGGTGCAGTCAGGCAGAAAAGACAAGCTGGGAAGAGGCAGCTGCAGTGCAGCTTCCTGACACTGGGGCCACTATGTCCCCATGCAGCTAGATTTGGGAGCTGGCTCAGTCTCCTCCCTGCATAGACACCCTCCTCATCCCCTGTCAGTTGGCGTAGGGGACGGGCAGGGAGGCACCCATGACCCAGCAGCAGCAGCAGCTCGTGCTATTTCTCCTCCGGGGAGGGAAGGGGGAAGAGAGGCTGGGGTGGTTGGGGGGGGCACAAAGGGGACATTGGTTGGGGAACATGGAAACCTTGAACAGGGGAGGCATCTTGGAGGGGGACTTGGGGAGCTTGGGAGAGCTGGGGAAATGGGTGCGACAGAGAGGAGCTTGGAGAGGGGTACCATGGGGGCAAGGGGGCAGCAGGTACAGGGAGAGACATGGAGATGTTGGGTCTGATCTTTGGAGAGGGAGGGAATGAGGAATTGGGGGACAGGTTTAGGGGGGCTGAGGAGTGGTGACATGTTCCAAGCAGGGCCGCCCAGAGGATTCAGGGGGCCTGGGGCAAAGCAATTTCGGGGGCCCTTTCCATAAAAAAAAGTTGCAATACCATAGAATACTATATTCTCATGGGGGCCCCTGTGGGGCCTGGGGCAAATTGCCCCACCTGCCCCCCCCCCCGGGTGGCCCTGAGTCCAAGGGGTCCTTGGAGAGAGAGAGACTGGGGGAACAGTGAGGAAGAAGTGATCTGAGGGCTACAGATACAAGAGGGAATTTGCTTGGGGGGGTTGGTACAAGGTAGACTTTGTGGAGCTGATGAGGGAGGCACTGGGAACAGAGGGATCTTGTGGAGCGAGGGAAGGGCACCGATACAGAGAGGAGTGTTGGGAAGGGGAGATGTGAGGAACCAGTACAGGTTGTGCCATGAGGTGGGGGGACTGGTACTGGAGGGAACAAATACAAGTGAGGGCCCTTGGGGAGATGGAACATGGGAGAAGCAAAGGGGATTGGGGGAAGGGAAGAAAGAAAGTATGGGAGAAACTTGCTGTGGTGGAGATGAAGAGAGAAGAGAAGGAGGGAGAGTAGAGGGGAGACTTGGGGGAAGGAAGGTCTGAGAGTAAGGGAAGGATGTGAGCTTGGTAAGTGAAGGGATCTGTAGTGCAAGATTCTAAAGATAGCAGGGAAAGTGGGGCAGAAACTGGGTGGGAGAGGCTTGAAAAGGGAAGGTGGGAAAGGATAGGCAGAGACATGGGGCACTTGGAGAGGGATGTTTGGGAGAAACAAAGCAAAGGGGGTGAAGACAAGGATAACTGAAGGGATGAAAAGGGGATCTGAAGAGGCAGAGGAAAGACAGAGGATGTGGGAATTTGACAGGTAAAGGGAGAATATTATGGATTGAAAGATAAATGGGATGGGGTGGGGCAAAGTAAGGAGGACATCATGGATGTAAATTTCTAAGAAACCTTGGTGGCAGAGGGGTGTTGAGGAAGGCAGAGACATTGGAATTCTTGAGGCACAAATACAAGAAGCATATCTGAAGAGGTTATATGCCAAGAACTTTTGAGGTTCAGATGTGGTATAATCAAGGTCTTAAAGTTTGAGACACACTGGGATTAATTATTACATGCTTATAATTTATCCCCGTATGTTCTGGCAAATACAGGAACCTTGAGAGAGAAACATGAATAATTTGTTTTCTTTAGGAATTAAGACTTTAATGGCTAATTGGGATATATAGAGTATTCAAGCTTTACAGGCTATGTTAAAATTCAATTTTTTATTATTCAGTACAAATAAAATGGCTACTTTAAAATTCCCATGTATAGCATTAGGTACCAACAGCTACCTTGTATTGCATTTTTCCTTCCTCTTAGATTTTCACAGTAAAAGATGCAAATTGCATATGTTGCTGCATACAAAGGATGACTGAGTCAACCTTTATAAAAGCTGGGATTTACAAACATAATTATATTGAAAAAAATTCCAGTGGAATATAGAAATCAAGTTACAGAAATAATGAAATAAATAAAAGTACAATGCCACGTAGATAGGATATGGCTTATCAATGTTTTCTGCAGCCTCTGTGTTTCAGTGTGTAATACCTACACGTGGTATTACAGGCCCACAATATGGTCATTTTTTTTAAAAGGTGTACTTTACCTTTTATAAAAAAATAAGTAATGTATATATTAGACTTCCTAATATAACATTTCTTTGTATTGGAATTTTAAAAACACACAGTGTCAATTAATTTATATTTACAAAAGAAAGGAAACATGATGTGCCATGAAATGAGAAACTTTGTTGTTAGTCGTTAATCCACCTCTGGCCCCCCCCTCCCTTGACTGCAGAAATGTCAAAACAGGATCTCTGTCCATTTGGAAACATACCAGTGCAGGATGTCTCTCTGACTGGATCAGGAACTTTCCTTAAGAAACTAGGGATACTTTTATGCTCATAGTTTTTATAGAAATGTTTGTTATGTGATTACAATATTTGATTCACAAATGGAAACATCCAAAACAAAGGAAGGGGTAAGTTTCTTTATAAGTAGTTAAAGTCTAGCTAAGAAGAGATTGGTTCTGTATCCACTGAGTACTACACGGTACATGTCAAAATGGAATGATTGTGAGATTGCCATGGGAATACTTCTAAACTTGTACTGTTGTGTGATGATCTCTCCTTTGTTTCTTTAATTACTTTCTATCTTGTTTTTATTCTGAATTGTATCTCTTTAAATGTTTGAAAGGTGAGTAGGCTATATTAGTTTGTGAGGAAAGGATTCTGTTTACATTGTAAGTTATAAATACCAAGCCAACTGTATTCAAACATTTCCACCTGAAACAGCAGTTTCCAACAATCTCTGGAGTTAAGTGTAGAATTTCTAACATCTGTCTATGAAGGGCTCTTCGCACTAGCTTGAGATTTGAACAGTCCAGAGTCAACATTTGGTAGAGTTTAGCTCCATTAGGATATGATAAGTGTTTGAAGATGTGCAGTAACTCTGCTGAAAAGGAAATATTTTCAGAATGGGGTGTTCAAATTGGGTCCCTCCATTTCTCCTTTACTTTTTTTCTTAATCCTCACACCCTATTTGCTTAGTTTAATTGTTGCCCCCCACCCCAGCCTCTTGATTTTTTTTCCCTTTCTTTTCTGCTTCCTGTATATATAGTTGCAGTAGGCATTGGGAGAGAATATTCTCCCCAAACTCTCACTGGCTGACACAAGGGTTCATTTCCTGAAGTTCAGCAGGCAAGATGGGTAACAACAGCTTGGATAAAGCAGGGCCTAGACCTGTTTTGCTTGTGAGGGAATACATTTGTGTGTGTGAAATGTTTAAACGACCAAATTTTAGGGTAGGCTAGTAGTCTAGTTAACAGCACATTGTGCCTCTAAACTGAGGACTAGAGGGTCCTGTGGCACCTTTAAGACTAACAGAAGTATTGGGAGCATACTCCCAATGTTAGTCTTAAAGGTGCCACAGGACCCTCTGTTGCTTTTTACAGATTCAGACTTGTAGCGGCACAAACTGCTCTCGCTCCCGTTTTGCTACCTTGGGTGTACTGAGCGTGTCGTTACACCTGCTAATGCGGAGCACGCGGGGTTCAGCTGCAACCTCTGCGGCCCACCCCCCTTGTGTCACCCAGTGGTGCCGCCGTCCCCTTCTTTCCCGTGCATTCTTCTGGTCTAGCCGTGCATCCCCGCTGTCCCCCCGGAATGGTGTCGCCTGGCTCCGCCTGTGTTTTTGGGACAGTGGTGCAGTCCCACCTGCTGAGTTCCCACCAGTGGCAGTCGCCTCCCCGCCCCACCCCCATCCGAGGCAGCCGTGGTCTCGCCCCGCTCCCCTCTCCGGGGCGGTGGTACGGCCCGCTTGGTTGTCAGGCTGGCGCCGGCAGGAAGCTGCGTGGGCGCTGCTGGGGTTGTTGCTGCTGTTGCCGGTGATGGGCCGTGAGCGCCGGTTGCCCCCTCGCCGCTACCTTCTGCCGCAGTAAGATGGCCGCCGGGGAGAGACGGCAGGAGGCTCCGGAGGCTGCAGCCGCGGGCCTGTGGCCCGGCTTCCGAGAGACAGCGCAGCGCTTCTGCGGGCTGGCCCTGGAGCGAGCGCGGAGCGTGAGTGCGGGGTGGCGGCAGCAGCGAGCTCCCCGGCCCGGGGGGCTGGGGCTCTGTCCGGGGCAGGGGAAAGCCGGGACTGCCCGTCTTGTGGGGCTGGGACCCCGGGGAATCCAGGGACGGTGCTGCTTTGCGGCCTGGTTCTCCTGGACCCTTCAATTGTGAAACTTCCCCAGGTTGCACTGAAAGCCGCCCAAGCAAGTCGGCCTTGGGGTTTCTGCTCTCCACAGACACTGGGGTGCGGGGGGGGGGTATGTGTGATTTGTGACTAGCTGGAGATCTCTGAGGGTGGGAGGATTTTCGTAACACGAAAGCTGCTTCACTGCGATAAGCAACGTTACTCTGCGCTTCAGTGACCCACTCACCAGAGCCTGCGTTTTGTTACACGAAGCTAATCTGCTGCGAAACTGGTCATCTGATATCTTACATTTTGCTAGAAAAGTCAGGTGTCTGGGTTAGGCCCAATTCGGCAAGCTTGCAGGACCCGGGATCATGACAATGTTTAGGGAAAATCAAGAT
This sequence comes from Terrapene triunguis, assembly GCF_002925995.2. Lineage (NCBI taxonomy): Eukaryota > Metazoa > Chordata > Testudines > Emydidae > Terrapene > Terrapene triunguis. Next base: position 59,299,719 of record NW_020664447.1, read on the forward strand.
GAGACGGGCACAATAATGGAATGGAAATATAGTGAGGTTTGGTTGAGAGGAGGCATAGGACTTGTTAATTTCAAAGCATTTTTAATGTCTGAAATTAGGAAATATAGTCTCAAATATGGAAGGAAAACATGCTTATATTGTCCTTTTAATAGTATCAAAGGAGGCCTAATGATGCTCTTTCCAAGTGCAGACTGAGTACCTTCGCTTGAAAGTCTCAAAGCTTAAGACTTTTCTGCTTAGTGAATAAAATATTATACACTAATAGTTGTATATGGAAAGGTGAGCTGCATTAAGCAGGTTGTTTTTTGTTTAGAAAATAATGTATACATATCTATTTACAAATAATGTAGACCACAGATTATGCAAATCATGATCCTTTATGTGGTAAACTACACTAACCATTACTTTTATTTTATAAAACATACTTATGCTCTGTTTTAGTCTATCAGAGAAATTATTTGTATCTCTTTAACTGTCCACCAACTATGTTGTAAACGTTTTTTATTTTAATGCTGACACTTACTTTTACATATAAACTATCTCAAGCAGGACCCTTCCCTAAACAACAAGTTCAGAAGGAAAACTTAAAAAGCTGTGTCTGTTCTGGTTCAACACACCATATGTGTCTTCAGTTATATTATACACTGATTGCTAAATAAACAAAAGATTTAAAAACCAAATAAAAGGCTTCTGACAACATTTGCTACTTCTCAGGGTTTTGAAAAAGTAAATATACGAAGTCTTATAGTCTCACAGTTGACTCAGTAAACAATAAGTAATATCTGCATTTGTCAAAAATAACAGGTAATCTGTCCCTTTTTTTTTTTTTTTTTTAACACCTCAGACTTTGTTTTTTGTTTTTTTTTTATTTATTTTTTTTTTTTTGAAGGTTGTGGCAGCGTTGCCTGAAGATATGAGACCTGGTCCTGATCTTTATGGTTTCCCATGGGAAATAGTGATTTGTGCTGCAGTTGTTGGAGTTTTTGCAGTCTTACTGTTTCTGTGTAGAAGTTATCAATCCGTAAGTATCCAAAATGACATACAGAGTTATGTAGATTGTTTGCATTAAAAAAAAAAATGGTTAAAATTGTCATTTGATCAGTTTGAATTTTTTAAGTGAAATAGGTGTCACGCTGTCTGGAGTGGTTCACAACTGAGAGTGCCTATCTCAGGGCAGACACCCCAAACTGGTGGTCTGTTCTATAATTAGATTTCACTAAACCAGTAACAAATGTGAACTCCTGGATCACTCTACCTGTCTAACAATCTAGTACAGACAGTCCCCTAGACTCTCCAGTCTGTCTTACACCCAGACAAACTGAACTTGTGATAAAAGATTATTTAAACCTAAAATCCCCCCACATCAAGTTTCTCCCAGTCCCAAGAGGCCAGTCACTCACCCCAAATCAATTGGTACTCCAGACCTTAAACCAAAGAAAACGCTGGCAGCGAATTCTGTAGTAAACTAATTATTGGTTTATTAGCTAAGAAAAAAGCATGAGAGTTATTGAGAGGTTAAAGCAGATAAAAATATGAGTAAATCAGTTTGTCACTCCAAATGGTGTCAGTGATGTAATAAACTGCCAATTTCCCCGAAGTCCTTCAAGGCTACCCAGAATAACTCTGGGATTCTCCGTCTTCTTGTTCAGTTATTCTGCCGTGTTAGAATCCAAACAGTCCAGAGATGAAGGCTCTTTCCTTGAATCCATCTTTTATATCTCCTTTACTAGATAGCTGACAGTGTCTGGACCTATGTGTTTTTTTTTTTTTTCTTTTTTTTCTTTTTTTTTCTTTGACAGATAGTGTGGAATGCACTTGGAGTCCTTGACTTGCTTTGAAATTAGCATATTCTATTAAAGTCCTTAAGTCCTTCATTAGCATTTCATAAGATTTCTTTGATAGGTAATTTAGTTACAGGGTTATACATACATGTAAATGTTTGCTGTTACATTATAACAGGAATAGATAAGCAAGAACAATAAGTAATGACCCATTAATTTTCATGGAGTTTAAATATCTGAATACACATTTACACATTAAAAATTGCTTTGATCTATACTAACATACAAGTGAATTGACCTGTGGCCCTGATCTGACCTGGTTTGCCAGTGTCACAATATGACCAGTTGACTTAAAACTCTACAGTTGATGATATTCTCTTTGAAACTGGAGGAAAATTAGGTAGTAGCTTTCTTGTCAAGGTCCTTAGTGGTTGGCTGTTTGCTGAAAGAATGTTGCTTTTAATGTGAAATGCATATTCACCTTATAAAAGCAAATTAAATTAAACAGTGATAACATTTCCCCTTTCTACTTTCTCATTTTATGGGACAAATTTTCAAAGCCAGCTTCCAAAATAAATCTGCATGTTTTAGTTTCCCATTTATTCCTTAAGCATTTTGTGGGTATTTTTACTCCCATATGTCTTGGTACTTCACTATATTTGGTTATAGCTATACCAGCTAGGATTGTGATATTTTGTCATATCTTGCAGGATAAGTAGGAGCAGGCCCAACTTGGATGGGAAACTGCCTAGAAAAGTTCAGGATGCTTCAGGAAGTGATATTGGTGATTTAGTATGTTGCACTACTGAACCAATGTCTCAATATGTTGCTGGGGAGCACTGTTCTTCTAGAGGAACATAATATGGAGATTCTTGGCCACACAAACTTATTGAAAATCTAATGACACTTGTGCAAGCTTTGTCCTTTGTGCTGGTCAAATTCCAATCAGAGTAATAACATCCTAAATTATCCCTACAGTTCAAAATGGATTAAATTTTCTTAACTTGCTGACCTAAACTACTGTGTAGTGTCTGTTTGATTTTAAGTAGCTGCAGTACTGTGCATAAGAAGTAGCTGCATTTCAGTGGTAAATGTAGTGATTCCTGTGTTTGAAGATGTGGTACAAGGTGTTAATAACTTCCATCATTTGAGCTGTAGCATCTTTTTTTTGTTTGAAAATAATTCTAATATCCCTTTGATCCTAAAATGAAATATCATCATTTGATATGTGTGTGTTACATGTAGGTCTTTTTGTTTTGGATCAGTGAGGCAGAAATTATATCTGAGAAAGCTCCTGTATGTGTGCAAAATTACAACATTTTTAATTTGGACATTAGTCCATTCAGCATCCTGTCCTGTTTCAGTGATTGACACAATTATCTCCCTGGCTGCCTTAGAAACTTCCTGTGCAGGGTGTTGTGATGTAATAATGGATTGTTTGATTTCTTGTGTTTCCAAAGCACACATGTCCAATATCAGTAATCTTCACTGGTCTAGAGCAGTGATACTCAATAGGTGGCATGCGGGCCAAATGTGTCCCACCAAGGTTTCCTGTGTGGCCTGCTAGCTCACCTTAAAAAATGTTTATAATTAAATTCACAAACTGTGATGTGCTGCCTATCATTTGCCTATGACTTTCTTAGTAACCCAGCTCTGAGGGAAGCGCCACTGCCAGCAGCAGCGCAGAAGTAAGGGTGACGTGGTATGGTATCGCAAAGTCAACAGCAAAACCTGAGCTTTTAACCCAAACTGGACAGCGGATTTTCTTTTTTTTTTTTTATGCCACCTCATTTAAACACATCAGTGAGTGTACAGGAAAAAGCAACAGCTGCTTCTCTTAGAATAATGTTGGTACTAGCTAAAAAGAGGAATCCTTTCCTGGATGCTGAGTTTGTGAAGAAGTACACGTTGGAAATACTGGAGGACCTTTTTGCCAGAGATAAAAAAAAGATGACATTGTGAACCGTGTGAAACCAGTTATCCTGTCTGATTCCATGGCAGTGCGAAGTTTAGAGGTAATCTACAAGGATTGTTTGTCAGCTCTGCTTTCTGGTTTAAAAAACACCAAATACATGTCTCTTGCAGTGAACAAATCAAGTGATTTAAGTGATACTGCCCAGCTATCGCTGTCTGTTTAAAAATTTCACCATCATGAAATCTAAGGAAGAATTTTTGTGCTTAGTACCATTAGAAACCTACACCACAAGAGAGATCACTTTTGAAAAGGTAAAAGGCTTTTTTGAAGGGAAAAAAAAATGGCTTAGATCTGCAGAAAGTAAATTTGCTTGTTACAGACTGAAGTCCTTCCATGTCAGGGAAAGAGAAGGGCTCTGCTTCACAGTTGGCAGTGATACATCTTTTATTAAATACACTTCACTGTATCATTCACCAGTCTGTCCTGTGCGGTAAGATATCTGGAGACTTGAAGGGGGGAAAGAAAAAAAAAAAAAAAAAAAAAAAAAAAGTATTGTGATGAGATTGGTGAACTACATACACTCAACTTCTAGCTTGCAACATTTTTTTAAAGCTCTTTTACAAGACATTTCAGCTGAATACAGTCCTGTTGCGGCACGATGACGTTTGCTGGTTAAGTAGGGGTGCATATTAGAGAGGTTTTGTGTGCTTCAAAAAGAAATAATAGAATTTTTTTCAAACCACAAGACCAGTAAGGCTTGTGAGTTTCTGGAATTTATGAATGATGTACCCTCTGTCACAGGTAGCTTTTCTGTGTGATATTACTGGTCACTTGAATTCCTTCCAGGGATATGTTTGAAAAAGTGTGTGCCTTTCAGAGGAGTCTTGAAATCTTTGACAGGAAAGATGTTGCAGTTCCCCACATTGTGTGTTGTTGCTACAGATGAAACTTCAATTAAATGATGGAAGAATTCCTAAGCAGTCTGATCAAAAATTTTAAAATGCAATTTGAGAATTTTAAAATTCCAAAGGATTTGCTTTTGTTTGTGATCCGTTTATTGTCTCTGCCAATGGACTTTGCCCTTCTGAAGCAAAGAACATTCTTGATTCAATTAATGAAACTGCCTTTCAATTAGAAATTGTAAGGCTCCAGAGCTCAGATGTCTTGAAGGCAAAAGTCAGAGAAGTGGGACTTTGATTTGTGGACTCAATATGTTGACCGGTTTCAGAATAGTCAGAATCTATCCATCTATCTTTTAACAGTGTTTGGATCAGTGTACCTCTGCAAATCTGGGTTTTCTATCGTGAACGTTATAAAAGGCCAACACCGCAATCACCTGACAGATGAGCTTCTTCACCAGTGCATACTCCTTGCCCTGACCTCCTACAAAACACTCTTCACAAATCACAGAGGGGTAGCCGTGTTAGTCTGGATCTGTAAAAAGCAACAAAGAGTCCCGTGGCACTTTATAGACTAACAGACATATTGGAGCATAAGCTTTCGTGGGTGAATACCCAGTTCGTATTCACCCACGAAAGCTTATGCTCCAATACGTCTGTTAGTCTATAAGGTGCCACAGGATTCTGTCACTCTTCACAAAGCTTGCTAAAGATTGTAACAAACACAGGTAATTGTGTTGATTTATAATTGTTGTTAAAAGATAGAAACACTAATACTTATGTTGCAATCAAAGTCTTTATTGTCAGCTGAAGTGTTCGGTTTTTTAAATTTTTTTTATTTTGTCAGCCTTCTGCGCAAATGGCCCGCCTCTTGTAATAAAATTCTGAAATTGGCCCACTCTAATTGAGTATCACTGGCCTAGGGTCTCTCATCTATCCTTGATCTTAGCTGTCCTGCCTGGCTAACGGATTATCAACATAAGGATATTTCTTCTTAGAGTATGTGACAGTATAGATCCCACTGTAGGTGTCAATGAACCTCTTCCATTCAAGTCGCTCCCTCCCCCCCCCCCCTTTTTTTTTTTTAACAATAGTGTCTGTTTACACTGTGCATGCATCTTGTGCTCCTGTACAAGGGCATTAAGGCAGAGTGACTGCAATCCTCTCTGTTCCTTCTAATCTGTGACTGTCTAACCCACTAGGTTTCGCTGAACCTTCTCAAAATCTTCTACAAACCTTCAGAACTCTTGATATTTCAACATATGACCACTGTGATCTGTATTGACCCATCTGAACTGAGCATTGGCAGTTAGACCCACCTGTACAGATCTCCCAGTATATTTGCCCCATCTAGCCACAAGCGATGCCAAAGACCAGTGAAGAGAAAAGTGCACCAAGAAAAGACCCAGCACTGATCTCAACACCTCCAGTACTCAAGTCCAAGGACTGAGAGAGGGCGCTCCAAACCTGGAGTTGTGGATTCTGGGCAGAACTCAGTGTCATTCCACAAGCACAGACTCGTACATCTCCCAACCTGTCTGGACATATCATCTCAGAACCAGGGTCAGATACTCAACTCAGATCTGCAGTCATCGCACTTGATGCGTTCGTTGGACGTCGGATGGCTGAGCACTGCTGGCAGAAACTGCTGCCTATAGATTCGGGAAGTCCTCCTACAAAGTGGGAAACCTTCCATTAGGAATACTTGCTCCTCAAAATGGCAAAGATTTTTCATACGGACAGCCCAACTTGATCTAGACCCAGTAGTCAGGGAGCTTCAATATCAAGGCCTCTATCTGCTGCACCTGAAACATGCTGGACTAGCATTTATCTCTCTCTCTCTCTCTCTCAAGTCCACCTTGCAGCAATATTGGTGTGTCACGCTCTGGTACAGTCATTCTGGATCTCACATTTGACAATATCAAAATTTCCTCAAGGGCCTCCTTCATATTTACTCTCTGGTTAGACTGACTCCCACGTGGGCCCTCAACATTGTCCTCCTGAAACTCCTGGAGACTCATAAGAACATAGGTGTGATCCTATATGGCCATTCTTATGGTCCATGTAGCCCAGTATCCTGACAGTGGCCAGTGCCAGATGCTTCAGAGGGAATGTACAGAACAGGGCAATTATTGAGTGATCCATCCTCTGTCATCCAGTCCCAGCTTCTGGCAGTCAAAGGTTTAGGGACACATAGAGCATGGGGTTTTATCCCTGACCATCTTAGCTAATGATGAACTATCCTCTATGAACTTAGCTAATTTTTTTTTTTTTTTAAACCCAGTTATACTGTTGGCCTTCACTGCATCCCCTGGCAACGAGTTCCACAGGTTGACTCCTTTAGAACCACTGTCAGATTGCTCAGTACATTTCTTTACCATCAAAACTGTCTTTCTGGTTGCCATCACCTCAGCGTGGGGAGTCACTGAGCTCCAAGCCCTCATGGCCAGACCATCTTACTAGGGTTGCCACCTTTGAGGTACAAAAATACAGGACATCTGAGATGATCCTTGGCCCATAAAACTGGACAGTTGGTAGTGTATACTGAGCACTCTTCCAGATTTCCCAGGACAGCTACCTGAGAAGGGGTAGGGGGAAAAGGCAATGATCCTGGGAAAATCTGGACAGGTGGCAACTCTACACTTTGCATATCCTTCCATATAGACAAGGTGGTACTGAGACCACACCCCAGTTCATCCCTTAGGCAGTCTCGCCATTCCACCTGAAGAATCAGTTACCTTGCCATTCTTTTTTCTGAAACCTCCCTCAACACCTGGAGAAAAAGCTACATGCTCTCCCTCCGAACGTCAAGGCATACTCGACCAGGGAACTGGCAGCATTTTCTGCCTGTCAGTCTCTGAGATCTGCAGTATGGAGCAACCCACTGACTTTTGTTAAACATGCAGTAGGCATGCCAGCTGGGTCAGATACCAAGTTCAGGAGCAGTACTTCAATCACTGTTTGACTGATACAACTGAAACGCCTCACTTCTGTTATCTAGGGATAATATTGCTCGTGAGTCACCTACAGTGGGATCCACACTGATGAATACTCAAAAAAAAGAGAACATTACCTACCCTGTAGTAACTCTCGTTCTTCAAGATGAACATAGCGTGGATCCCACAACCCACCTTTCACACCTGCTTTTCAGATTCCTCAGCTATCACTGCTTTAAATGGCGAGGGAATTGGCGGGGGGGAGTTGTGGCGGCCCCACCCTTTATGGACTCCTATGGGAGCGTGAGGAGGCACAGAACTTGTGTGCAGCCCCAACAGACACTGCTATTCAAACACCTTCAGTTTCATATATGTGAGATGGATGCACACCTATGGTGGGATCCACGCTGACTGCAACATCACAGAGAACCACAGTTACTGTAGATTAAGTAAACATTGTAATGTTAAGTAAAGAACGCAGAGAAGATGAGGCTAAAAACTGAATAGTGTTATCCTTGCAAACTGTGTAACGTAATAGACAAATTTCAGTGCTTGTTCTTTTTGTTTCAGGTTAGAAGCAGACTTTATATAGGTAAGTTAACTTTCCTTATTGTTTCTGTGGAGTATGTTTCTAGCTACACTGTTAGTTTTTAATTATTGTTATGATAGATTTTAATAACTTGAATGTTACAAAATGAAGCTACTGTTCTTCGTAGGAAGGGAAAAACAGCTTGCCAGTAAAGTTGCTGAACTACTTGAAGAGAAATGCGAAGTTCTTGAAAAACTTAGTCTCCACAAGGAAGAGGTAACTCTTATTTTTATTCTCCTTCTCCTCGTCCAATGTATGTTTTTAGCATATTGAGCCATTGTTGTTGTTTTGAGCAACAGAAGCTTTATTTAAACTTAAATATTAAAAGCTTATATTTATGATCTTGAAATTCTTGGTTTTTCCCCCCCCCCCCCCCCCCTTGGTTCAAATTCTTTTAAATGTGATACAGATTTTAATGCATTCTGCTCTTAAATCATAGTACAGTATGCTGCATTGGAAATGTACTCCTAGATGTCTTGCTTTTATGCTCTATGTGCTAACCTTCCTAGGGCCAGATTTTTAAAGATACTTAGGCACCTAAAGATGCACGTACGCCCTTCTGAAAATCCCACTAACGCCCATTGGGAATTAACGTCTAGTGTGCCTAAATACTTTTAAAAATCCATCCCTTAGTGTTTTAAACTTAATCATAAATTAATTTCATTTTTTAAAACAATTTTTGATTTTACATACATTTTGATATCAAGTATCCCTTTCAGTATGAAGACTTAGAATCATCTCTAAAGGATGCCAGTCTTCTGAAAGAGTCGTCAAATACATCACATATTGAGGTAAAAACAGAATAAAAGTGGTGTTTCAGGAAAAACTGAAGGTGTCAGAAGTGTACTTTTTTAAATCTGTGGAATTGTTTTGCTAATCCAGGGTTTCTCAAACCAGCACCAAATGAGCCAGTGAATTAATTATGGAGTGGATCAGTTATGCAGACAATTAATTTTGGAGCAAATAATTATGCAGATAGCTTTCTCTGCCTGCTTCCCATAGGTGACATCCTGTAAAATAGTTGTGCAAACCCCTTAAATGACTGATGCAGAATCAAATGTGTACCACAGTATTTTGAAAAAAAATACATTGTATGATAAATATTGCAGCATAAATTTTCAAAATTGACTGATAGTTCTGAATCAAAAATGCACACTAATAACTTAAAATAGCATGCGTCTTGCATGTTGCTATAATCTAGAAATGAATCAATTTGTAGATCTCAAAAATCGAATTTATTTGATAGAGGACTCCGTAAAAGCCTGGTCTCCCCATACTTCTCGTGGGGCTATTAAAATGTGTCTATAACTAATAAACTGATAAATTTACTTACAGCATTTACTCCAAGTACAGAATGAATTTAAGGTTGGGAATAAGACTATTCATACGTAAGTGATTTAATCCCTACTTTAAACAAGGCTGCATTGAGATCTAACTTCTGAGACCCTGTTGCCCCTCTGTAGATTATTAAAGTGTTCCATAAAAATACACTATACACACCTGTATTTAATTACTTTTATAACTGTAAATTTCTATAGGTTAACTATCAAAATTACTTGTTTTAGGCAACCTGTGAAAAACTGAACAGGTCAAACACTGCACTCAAGGATGAAATAGAGAATTTAGAAAAAGAGCTGGAAGAAGAGAAGTCTAAACGATCAGAACAGGATGACTTGGTAAGGTTCAGAAAAAACACTTTTTCTTCATATTCAGATAACTTGGTTTTAAAAATCTGAACATGTTATGTTTGTGTATAATCAGAGTTATTTCTCTGAGAAGACATTTACTGAAAAGCAGTTTTTTTTTTATTCCTTTTTTAATTTGTTTTAAAAATCGTTCAAGGGATAATCCCAGGTAGTTAAGGTTCAGGAACTAACATGCAAATATTTAGGAGCTAAAGATACAGCTGTA